>NW_027125266.1:0-265000 GCF_033026475.1 Channa argus | reverse complement strand
CCTTCATATTTGACCCAGAACAACTCAGTTCAGCATGGAAATATCATTGCAACAGCTTTTATTTAGCCAGAAATCAAGATTGTAAGTTTTTTTGAGCTTAAAAGCTATTCAGGCCAAAGGAGCTGATTTCTGCCAATTGCATCAAAATACTGAAAGGAAAGTGGGTTTGCCTTCATATTTGACCCAGAACAAATCAGTTCAGCATGGAAATATCATTGCAACAGCTTTTATTTAGCCAGAAATCAAGAGTGTAAGTTTTTATGCGCTTAAAAGCATTTTTAGGCCAAATGACCTGATTTCTGCCAATTGCAGCAAAATACTGAAAGGAAAGTGGGTTTGCCTTCATATTTGACCCACAACAACTCAGTTTAGCATGGAAATATCATTGCAACAGCTTTTATTTAGCCAGAAATCAAGAGTGTAAGTTTTTATGCGCTTAAAAGCATTTTCAGGCGAAATGAGCAAATATGCTTGTTTCTGCCAATTGCAGCAAAATACTGAAAAGAAAGTGGGTTTGCCTTCATATTTGACCCAGAAGAACTCAGTTCAGCATGGAAATATCATTGCAACAGCTTTTATTTAGCCAGAAATCAAGAGTGTAAGTTATTATGCGCTTAAAAGCATTTTCAGGCCGAATGAGCAAATATGCTTTTTTCTGCCAATTGCAGCAAAATACTGAAAGGAAAGTGGGTTTGCCTTCATATTTGACCCAGAACAACTAAGTTCAGCATGGAAATATCATTGCAACAGCTTTTATTTAGCCAGAAATCAAGAGTGTAAGTTTTTATGCGCTTTAAAGCATTTTCAGGCCAAATGAGCTGATTTCTGCCAATTGCAGCAAAATACTGAAAGGAAAGTGGGGTTGCCTTCATATTTGACCCAGTACAACTCAGGTCAACATGAAAATATCATTGCAACAGCTTTTATTTAGCCAGTAATCAAGAGTGTATGTTTTTATGCTCTAAAAAGAATTTCAGGCCGAATAAGCAAATATGCTTGTTTCTGCCAATTGCAGCAAAATACTGAAAGGAAAGTGGGTTTGCCTTCATATTTGACCCAGAACAACTCAGTTCAGCATGGAAAAATCATTGTAAAAGCTTTTATTTAGCCAGAAATCAAGAGTGTAAGTTTTTATGTGCTTAAAAGCATTTTCAGGCCGAATGAGCAAATATGCTTTTTTCTGCCAATTGCAGCAAAATACTGAACGGAAAGTGGGTTTGCCTTCATATTTTACCCAGAACAACTCAGTTCAGCATGGAAATATCATTACAACAGCTGTTATTTAGCCAGAAATCAAGAGAATAACTTCTTATTCGCTTAAAAGCATTTTCAGGCCATAGGAGCTGATTTCTGCCAATTGCAGCAAAATACTGGAAGGAAAGTGGGTTTGCCTCATATTTGACCCAGACCAACTCAGTTCAGCATGGAAATATCATTGCAACAGCTTTTATTTAGCCAGAAATCAAGAGTTTAAGTTTTTATGCGCTTAAAAGCATTTTTAGGCTGAATGAGCAAATATGCTTGTTTCTGCCAATTGCAGCAAAATACTGAAAGGAAAGTGGGGTTGCCTTCATATTTGACCCAGAACAACTCAGTTCAGAATGGAAATATCATTGCAACAGCTGTTATTTAGCCAGAAATCAAGAGAGTAACTTTTTATTCGCTTAAAACCATTTTCAGGCCAAAGGAGCTGATTTCTGCAACTTGCAGCAAAATACTGAAAGGAAAGTGGGTTTGCCTTCATATTTGACCCAGAACAACTCAGTTCAGCAAGGAAATATCATTGCAACAGCTTTTATTTAGCCAAAAATCAAGAGTGTAAGTTTTTATGCGCTTAAAAGCATTTTCAGGCCAAAGGAGCTGATTTCTGCCAAATGCAGCAAAATACTGGAAGGAAAGTGGGTTTGCCTCATATTTGACCCAGACCAACTCAGTTCAGCATGGAAATATCATTGCAACAGCTTTTATTTAGCCAGAAATCAAGAGTGTAAGTTTTTAAGCGCTTAAAAGCATTTTCAGGCCAAATGAGCTGGTATCTGCCAATTGCAGCAAAATACTGGAAGGAAAGTGGGTTTGCCTTCATATTTGACCCAGAACAACTCAGTTCAGCATGGAAATATCATTGCAACAGCTGTTATTTAGCCAGAAATCAAGAGAGTAACTTTTTATTCGCTTAAAACCATTTTCAGGCCAAAGGAGCTAATTTCTGCCAATTGCAGCAAAATACTGAAAGGAAAGTGGGTTTGCCTTCATATTTGACCCAGAACAACTCAGTTCAGCATGGAAATATCATTGCAACAGCTTTTATTTAGCCAGAAATCAAGAGAATAACTTCTTATTCGCTTAAAAGCATTTTCAGGCCATAGGAGCTGATTTCTGCCAATTGCAGCAAAATACTGAAAGGAAAGTGGGTTTGCCTTCATATTTGACCGAGAACAACTCAGTTCAGCATGGAAATATCATTGCAACAGCTTTTATTTAGCCAGAAATCAAGACTTTAAGTTTTTATGCGCTTAAAAGCATTTTCAGGCCGAATAAGCAAATATGCCTGTTTCTGCCAATTGCAGCAAAATACTGAAAGGAAAGTGGGTTTGCCTTCATATTTGACCCAGAACAACTCAGTTCAGAATGGAAATATCATTGCAACAGCTGTTATTTAGCCAGAAATCAAGAGAGTAACTTTTTATTCGCTTAAAACCATTTTCAGGCCAAAGGAGCTAATTTCTGCCAATTGCAGCAAAATACTGAAAGGAAAGTGGGTTTGCCTTCATATTTGACCCAGAACAACTCAGTTCAGCATGGAAATATCATTGCAACAGCTTTTATTTAGCCAGAAATCAAGAGAATAACTTCTTATTCGCTTAAAAGCATTTTCAGGCCATAGGAGCTGATTTCTGCCAATTGCAGCAAAATACTGAAAGGAAAGTGGGTTTGCCTTCATATTTGACCCAGAACAACTCAGTTCAGCATGGAAATATCATTGCAACAGCTTTTATTTAGCCAGAAATCAAGAGTTTAAGTTTTTATGCGCTTAAAAGCATTTTTAGGCTGAATGAGCAAATATGCTTGTTTCTGCCAATTGCAGCAAAATACTGGAAGGAAAGTGGGTTTGCCTCATATTTGACCCAGACCAACTCAGTTCAGCATGGAAATATCATTGCAACAGCTTTTATTTAGCCAAAAATCAAGAGTGTAAGTTTTTATGCGCTTAAAAGCATTTTCAGGCCAAAGGAGCTGATTTCTGCCAATTGCAGCAAAATACTGGAAGGAAAGTGGGTTTGCCTCATATTTGACCCAGACCAACTCAGTTCAGCATGGAAATATCATTGCAACAGCTTTTATTTAGCCAACAATCAAGAGTGTAAGTTTTTATGCGCTTAAAAGCATTTTCAGGCCAAAGGAGCTGATTTCTGCCAATTGCAGCAAAATACTGGAAGGAAAGTGGGTTTGCCTCATATTTGACCCAGACCAACTCAGTTCAGCATGGAAATATCATTGCAACAGCTTTTATTTAGCCAGAAATCAAGAGTGTAAGTTTTTATGCGCTTAAAAGCATTTTTAGGCCGAATGAGCAAATATTCTTGTTTCTGCCAATTGCAGCAAAATACTGAAAGGAAAGTGGGGTTGCCTTCATATTTGATCCAGAACAACTCAGTTCAGCATGGAAATATCATTGCGACAGCTTTTATTTAGCCAGAAATCAAGATTGTAAGTTTTTATGCGCTTAAAAGCTATTCAGGCCAAAGGAGCTGATTTCTGCCAATTGCATCAAAATACTGAAAGGAAAGTGAATTTGCCTTCATATTTGACCCAGAACAAATCAGTTCAGCATGGAAATATCATTGCAACAGCTTTTATTTAGCCAGAAATCAAGAGTGTAAGTTTTTATGCGCTTAACAGCATTTTCAGGCCGAATGAGCAAATATGCTTGTTTCTGCCAATTGCAGCAAAATACTGAAAGGAAAGTGGGTTTGCCTTCATATTTGACCCAGTACAACTCAGTTCAGCATGGAAATATCATTGCAACAGCTTTTATTTAGCCAGAAATCAAGAGTGTAAGTTTTTATGCGCTTAAAAGCATTTTTAGGCCAAATGAGCTGATTTCTGCCAATTGCAGCAAAATACTGAAAGGAAAGTGGGTTTGCCTTCATATTTGACCCAGAACAACTCAGTTCAGCATGGAAATATCATTGCAACAGCGTTTATTTAGCCAGAAATAAAGAGAATAACTTCTTATTCGCTTAAAAGCATTTTCAAGCCATAGGAGCTGATTTCTGCCAATTGCAGCAAAATACTGGAAGGAAAGTGGGTTTACCTCATATTTGACCCAGACCAACTCAGTTCAGCATGGAAATATCATTGCAACAGCTTTTATTTAGCCAAAAATCAAGAGTTTAAGTTTTTATGCGCTTAAAAGCATTTTTAGGCTGAATGAGCAAATATGCTTGTTTCTGCCAATTGCAGCAAAATACTGAAAGGAAAGTGGGTTTGCCTTCATATTTGACCCAGAACAAATCAGTTCAGCATGGAAATATCATTGCAACAGCTTTTATTTAGCCAGAAATCAAGAGTGTAAGTTTTTATGCGCTTAAAAGCATTTTTAGGCCAAATGAGCTGATTTCTGCCAATTGCAGCAAAATACTGAAAGGAAAGTGGGTTTGCCTTCATATTTGACCCAGAACAACTCAGTTCAGCATGGAAATATCATTGCAACAGCTTTTATTTAGCCAGAAATCAAGAGTGTAAGTTATCATGCGCTTTAAAGCATTTTCAGGCCAAATGAGCTGATTTCTGCCAATTTCAGCAAAATACTGAAAGGAAAGTGGGTTTGCCTTCATATTTGACCCAGAACAACTCAGTTCAGCATGAAAATATCATTGCAACAGCTTTTATTTAGCCAGTAATCAAGAGTGTAAGTTTTTATGCTCTAAAAAGAATTTCAGGCCGAATGAGCACATATGCTTGTTTCTGCCAATTGCAGCAAAATACTGAAAGGAAAGTGGGTTTGCCTTCATATTTGACCCAGAACAACTCAGTTCAGCATGGAAATATCATTGCAACAGCTTTTATTTAGCCAGAAATCAAGAGTGTAAGTTTTTAAGCGCTTAAAAGCATTTTCAGGCCAAATGAGCTGGTATCTGCCAATTGCAGCAAAATACTGGAAGGAAAGTGGGTTTGCCTTCATATTTGACCCAGAACAACTCAGTTCAGCATGTAAATATCATTGCAACAGCTTTTATTTAGCCAGAAATCAAGAGTGTAAGTTTTTATGCGCCTAAAAGCATTTTCAGGCTGAATAAGCAAATATGCTTTCTTCTGCCAATTGCAGCAAAATACTGAAAGGAAAGTGGGTTTGCCTTCATATTTGACCCACAACAACTCAGTTTAGCATGGAAATATCATTGCAACAGCTTTTATTTAGCCAGAAATCAAGAGTGTAAGTTTTTATGCGCTTAAAAGCATTTTCAGGCCAAATGAGCAAATATGCTTGTTTCTGCCAATTGCAGCAAAATACTGAAAAGAAAGTGAGTTTGCCTTCATATTTGACCCAGACCAACTCAGTTCAGCATGGAAATATCATTGCAACAGCTTTTATTTAGCCAGAAATCAAGAGTGTAAGTTTATATGCGCTTAAAAGCATTTTCAGGCCGAATGAGCAAATATGCTTTTTTCTGCCAATTGCAGCAAAATACTGAAAGGAAAGTGGGTTTGCCTTCATATTTGACCCAGAACAACTCAGTTCAGCATGGAAATATCATTGCAACAGCTTTTATTTAGCCAGAAATCAAGAGTGTAAGTTTTTATGCGCTTTAAAGCATTTTCAGGCCAAATGAGCTGATTTCTGCCAATTGCAGCAAAATACTGAAAGGAAAGTGGGTTTGCCTTCATATTTGACCCAGAACAACTCAGTTCAGCATGGAAATATCGTTGCAACAGCTTTTATTTAGCCAGAAATCAAGAGTGTAAGTTTTTATGCGCTTAAAAGCATTTTTAGGCCAAATGAGCTGATTTCTGCCAATTGCAGCAAAATACTGAAAGGAAAGTGGGTTTGCCTTCATATTTCACCCAGAACAACTCAGTTCAGCATGGAAATATCATTGCAACAGCTTTTATTTAGCCAGAAATCAAGAGTGTAAGTTTTTATGCGCTTAAAAGCATTTTCAGGCCGAATGAGCAAATATGCTTTTTTCTGCCAATTGCAGCAACATACTGAAAGGAAAGTGGGTTTGCCTTCATATTTGACCCAGAACAACTCAGTTCAGCATGGAAATATCATTGCAACAGCTTTTATTTAGCCAGAAATCAAGAGTTTAATTTTTTATGCGCTTAAAAGCATTTCAGGCCGAATGAGCAAATATGTTTGTTTATTGCCAATTGCAGCAAAATACTGAAAGGAAAGTGGGTTTGCCTTCATATTTGACCCAGAACAACTCATTTCAGCATGGAAATATCATTGCAACAGCGTTTATTTAGCCAGAAATCAAGAGTGTACGTTTTAATGCGCTTAAAAGCATTTTTAGGCCGAACTAGCAAATATGCTTTCTTCTGCCAATTGCAGCAAAATACTGAAAGGAAAGTGGGTTTGCCTTCATATTTGACCCAGAACAACTCAGTTCAGCATGGAAATATCATTGCAACAGCGTTTATTTAGCCAGAAATCAAGAGTGTAAGTTTTTATGCGCTTAAAAGCATTTTTAGGCCAAATGAGCTGATTTCTACCAATTGCAGCAAAATACTGAAAGGAAAGTGGGGTTGCCTTCATATTTGACCCAGAACAACTCAGTTCAGCATGGAAATATCATTGCGACAGCTTTTATTTAGCCAGAAATCAAGATTGTAAGTTTTTATGCGCTTAAAAGCTATTCAGGCCAAAGGAGCTGATTTCTGCCAATTGCAGCAAAAAACTGAAAGGAAAGTGGGTTTACCTTCATATTTGACACAGAAAAACTCAGTTCAGCATGGAAAAATCATTGCAACAGCTTTTATTTAGCCAGAAATCAAGAGTGTAAGTTTTTATGTGCTTAAAAGCATTTTCAGGCCGATTGAGCAAATATGCTTGTTTCTGCCAATTGCAGCAAAATACTGAACGGAAAGTGGGGTTGCCTTCATATTTGACCCAGAACAACTCAGTTCAGAATGGAAATATCATTGCAACAGCTGTTATTTAGCCAGAAATCAAGAGAATAACTTCTTATTCGCTTAAAAGCATTTTCAGGCCATAGGAGCTGATTTCTGCCAATTGCAGCAAAATACTGGAAGGAAAGTGGGTTTGCCTTCATATTTGACCCAGACCAACTCAGTTCAGCATGGAAATATCATTGCAACAGCTTTTATTTAGCCAGAAATCAAGAGTTTAAGTTTTTATGCGCTTAAAAGCATTTTTAGGCTGAATGAGCAAATATGCTTGTTTCTGCCAATTGCAAAAAAATACTGAAAGGAAAGTGGGGTTGCCTTCATATTTGACCCAGAACAACTCAGTTCAGAATGGAAATATCATTGCAACAGCTGTTATTTAGCCAGAAATCAAGAGAGTAACTTTTTATTCGCTTAAAACCATTTTCAGGCCAAAGGAGCTGATTTCTGCCAATTGCAGCAAAATACTGAAAGGAAAGTGGGTTTGCCTCATATTTGACCCAGACCAACTCAGTTCAGAATGGAAATATCATTGCAACAGCTTTTATTTAGCCAGAAATCAAGAGTGTAAGTTTTTATGCGCTTAAAAGCATTTTTAGGCCGAATGAGCAAATATTCTTGTTTCTGCCAATTGCAGCAAAATACTGAAAAAAAAAGTGGGTTTGCCTTCATATTTGACCCAGAACAACTCAGTTCAGCATGGAAATATCATTGCAACAGCTTTTATTTAGCCAGAAATAAAGAGTTTAAGTTTTTATGCGCTTAAAAGCATTTTCAGGCCAAATGAGCTGATTTCTGCCAATTGCAGCAAAATACTGAAAGGAAAGTCGGTTTGCCTTCATATTTGATCCAGAACAACTCAGTTCAGCATGGAAATATCATTGCAACAGCTTTTATTTAGCCAGAAATCAAGAGTGGAAGTTTTTATGCGCTTAATAGCATTTTTAGGCCAAATGAGCTAATTTCTGCCAATTGCAGCAAAATACTGAAAGGAAAGTGGGTTTGCCTTCATATTTGACCCAGAACAACTCAGTTCAGCATGGAAATATCATTGCAACAGCTTTTATTTAGCCAGAAATCAAGAGAATAACTTCTTACTCGCTTAAAAGCATTTTCAGGCCATAGGAGCTGATTTCTGCCAATTGCAGCAAAATACTGGAAGGAAAGTGGGTTTGCCTCATATTTGACCCAGACCAACTCAGTTCAGCATGGAAATATCATTGCAACAGCTTTTATTTAGCCAGAAATCAAGAGTGTAAGTTATTATGCGCTTAAAAACATTTTTAGGCCGAATGAGCAAATATTCTTGTTTCTGCCAATTGCAGCAAAATACTGAAAAAAAAAGTGGGTTTGCCTTCATATTTGACCCAGAACAACTCAGTTCAGCATGGAAATATCATTGCAACAGCTTTTATTTAGCCAGAAATAAAGAGTGTAAGTTTTTATGCGCTTAAAAGCATGTATAGGCCACATGAGCTGATTTCTGCCAATTGCAGCAAAATACTGAAAGGAAAGTGGGTTTGCCTTCATATTTGATCCAGAACAACTCAGTTCAGCATGGAAATATCTTTGCAACAGCTTTTATTTAGCCAGAAATCAAGAGTGTAAGTTTTTATGCGCTTAAAAGCAATTCAGGCCAAAGGAGCTGATTTCTGCCAATTGCAGCAAAATACTGAAAGGAAAGTGGGTTTACCTTCATATTTGACACAGAACAACTCAGTTCAGCATGGAAAAATCATTGTAACAGCTTTTATTTAGCCAGAAATCAAGAGTGTAAGTTTTTATGTGCTTAAAAGCATTTTCAGGCCAAATGAGCAAATATGCTTGTTTCTGCCAATTGCAGCAAAATACTGAAAGGAAAGTGGGTTTGCCTTCATATTTGACCCAGAACAACTCAGTTCAGCATGGAAATATCATTGCAACAGCTTTTATTTAGCCAGAAATCAAGAGTGTAAGTTTTTATGCGCTTAAAAGCAATTCAGGCCAAAGGAGCTGATTTCTGCCAATTGCAGCAAAATACTGAAAGGAAAGTGGGTTTACCTTCATATTTGACACAGAACAACTCAGATCAGCATGGAAAAATCATTGTAAAAGCTTTTATTTAGCCAGAAATCAAGAGTGTAAGTTTTTATGTGCTTAAAAGCATTTTCAGGCCGAATGAGCAAATATGCTTTTTTCTGCCAATTGCAGCAAAATACTGAAAGGAAAGTGGGTTTGCCTTCATATTTGACACAGAACAACTCAGATCAGCATGGAAAAATCATTGTAAAAGCTTTTATTTAGCCAGAAATCAAGAGTGTAAGTTTTTATGCGCTTAAAAGCATTTTCAGGCCAAATGAGCTGGCATCTGCCAATTGCAGCAAAATACTGGAAGGAAAGTGGGTTTGCCTTCATATTTGACCCAGAACAACTCAGTTCAGCATGGAAATATCATTGCAACAGCTTTTATTTTGCCAGAAATCAAGAGTGTAAGTTTTTATGCGCTTAAAAGCATTTTCAGGCCGAATAAGCAAATATGCCTGTTTCTGCCAATTGCAGCAAAATACTGAAAGGAAAGTGGGTTTGCCTTCATATTTGACCGAGAACAACTCAGTTCAGCATGGAAATATCATTGCAACAGCTTTTATTTAGCCAGAAATCAAGACTTTAAGTTTTTATGCGCTTAAAAGCATTTTCAGGCCGAATAAGCAAATATGCCTGTTTCTGCCAATTGCAGCAAAATACTGAAAGGAAAGTGGGTTTGCCTTCATATTTGACCCAGAACAACTCAGTTCAGAATGGAAATATCATTGCAACAGCTGTTATTTAGCCAGAAATCAAGAGAGTAACTTTTTATTCGCTTAAAACCATTTTCAGGCCAAAGGAGCTAATTTCTGCCAATTGCAGCAAAATACTGAAAGGAAAGTGGGTTTGCCTTCATATTTGACCCAGAACAACTCAGTTCAGCATGGAAATATCATTGCAACAGCTTTTATTTAGCCAGAAATCAAGAGAATAACTTCTTATTCGCTTAAAAGCATTTTCAGGCCATAGGAGCTGATTTCTGCCAATTGCAGCAAAATACTGAAAGGAAAGTGGGTTTGCCTTCATATTTGACCCAGAACAACTCAGTTCAGCATGGAAATATCATTGCAACAGCTTTTATTTAGCCAGAAATCAAGAGTTTAAGTTTTTATGCGCTTAAAAGCATTTTTAGGCTGAATGAGCAAATATGCTTGTTTCTGCCAATTGCAGCAAAATACTGAAAGGAAAGTGGGGTTGCCTTCATATTTGACCCAGAACAACTCAGTTCAGAATGGAAATATCATTGCAACAGCTGTTATTTAGCCAGAAATCAAGAGAGTAACTTTTTATTCGCTTAAAACCATTTTCAGGCCAAAGGAGCTAATTTCTGCCAATTGCAGCAAAATACTGAAAGGAAAGTGGGTTTGCCTTCATATTTGACCAGGAACAACTCAGTTCAGCAAGGAAATATCACTGCAACAGCTTTTATTTAGCCAAAAATCAAGAGTGTAAGTTTTTATGCGCTTAAAAGCATTTTCAGGCCAAAGGAGCTGATTTCTGCCAATTGCTGCAAAATACTGAAAGGAAAGTGGGGTTGCCTTCATATTTGACCCAGAACAACTCAGTTCAGAATGGAAATATCATTGCAACAGCTGTTATTTAGCCAGAAATCAAGAGAGTAAGTTTTTATTCGCTTAAAACCATTTTCAGGCCAAAGGAGCTAATTTCTGCCAATTGCAGCAAAATACTGAAAGGAAAGTGGGTTTGCCTTCATATTTGACCAGGAACAACTCAGTTCAGCAAGGAAATATCATTGCAACAGCTTTTATTTAGCCAAAAATCAAGAGTGTAAGTTTTTATGCGCTTAAAAGCATTTTCAGGCCAAAGGAGCTGATTTCTGCCAATTGCAGCAAAATACTGGAAGGAAAGTGGGTTTGCCTCATATTTGACCCAGACCAACTCAGTTCAGCATGGAAATATCATTGCAACAGCTTTTATTTAGCCAACAATCAAGAGTGTAAGTTTTTATGCGCTTAAAAGCATTTTCAGGCCAAAGGAGCTGATTTCTGCCAATTGCAGCAAAATACTGGAAGGAAAGTGGGTTTGCCTCATATTTGACCCAGACCAACTCAGTTCAGCATGGAAATATCATTGCAACAGCTTTTATTTAGCCAGAAATCAAGAGTGTAAGTTTTTATGCGCTTAAAAGCATTTTTAGGCCGAATGAGCAAATATTCTTGTTTCTGCCAATTGCAGCAAAATACTGAAAGGAAAGTGGGTTTGCCTTCATATTTGACCCAGAACAAATCAGTTCAGCATGGAAATATCATTGCAACAGCTTTTATTTAGCCAGAAATCAAGAGTGTAAGTTTTTATGCGCTTAACAGCATTTTCAGGCCGAATGAGCAAATATGCTTGTTTCTGCCAATTGCAGCAAAATACTGAAAGGAAAGTGGGTTTGCCTTCATATTTGACCCAGAACAACTCAGTTCAGCATGGAAATATCATTGCAACAGCTTTTATTTAGCCAGAAATCAAGAGTGTAAGTTTTTATGCGCTTAAAAGCTATTCAGGCCAAAGGAGCTGATTTCTGCCAATTGCATCAAAATACTGAAAGGAAAGTGAATTTGCCTTCATATTTGACCCAGAACAAATCAGTTCAGCATGGAAATATCATTGCAACAGCTTTTATTTAGCCAGAAATCAAGAGTGTAAGTTTTTATGCGCTTAACAGCATTTTCAGGCCGAATGAGCAAATATGCTTGTTTCTGCCAATTGCAGCAAAATACTGAAAGGAAAGTGGGTTTGCCTTCATATTTGACCCAGAACAACTCAGTTCAGCATGGAAATATCATTGCAACAGCTTTTATTTAGCCAGAAATCAAGAGTGTAAGTTTTTAAGCGCTTAAAAGCATTTTCAGGCCAAATGAGCTGGTATCTGCCAATTGCAGCAAAATACTGGAAGGAAAGTGGGTTTGCCTTCATATTTGACCCAGAACAACTCAGTTCAGCATGGAAATATCATTGCAACAGCTTTTATTTAGCCAGAAATCAAGAGTGTAAGTTTTTATGCGCTTAAAAGCATTTTCAGGCCGAATAAGCAAATATGCCTGTTTCTGCCAATTGCAGCAAAATACTGAAAAGAAAGTGGGTTTGCCTTCATATTTGACCCAGAACAACTCAGTTCAGCATGGAAATATCATTGCAACAGCTTTTATTTAGCCAGTAATCAAAAGTGTAAGTTTTTATGCTCTAAAAAGAATTTTAGGCCGAATGAGCAAATATGCTTGTTTCTGCCAATTGCAGCAAAATACTGAAAGGAAAGTGGGTTTGCCTTCATATTTGACCCAGTACAACTCAGGTCAGCATGAAAATATCATTGCAACAGCTTTTATTTAGCCAAAAATCAAGAGTGTAAGTTTTTATGCGCTTTAAAGCATTTTCAGGCCAAATGAGCTGATTTCTGCCAATTGCAGCAAAATACTGAAAGGAAAGTGGGTTTGCCTTCATATTTGACCCAGAACAACTCAGTTCAGCATGGAAATATCATTGCAACAGCGTTTATTTAGCCAGAAATCAAGAGAATAACTTCTTATTCGCTTAAAAGCATTTTCAAGCCATAGGAGCTGATTTCTGCCAATTGCAGCAAAATACTGGAAGGAAAGTGGGTTTGCCTCATATTTGACCCAGACCAACTCAGTTCAGCATGGAAATATCATTGCAACAGCTTTTATTTAGCCAAAAATCAAGAGTTTAAGTTTTTATGCGCTTAAAAGCATTTTTAGGCTGAATGAGCAAATATGCTTGTTTCTGCCAATTGCAGCAAAATACTGAAAGGAAAGTGGGTTTGCCTTCATATTTGACCCAGAACAAATCAGTTCAGCATGGAAATATCATTGCAACAGCTTTTATTTAGCCAGAAATCAAGAGTGTAAGTTTTTATGCGCTTAAAAGCATTTTCAGGCCAAATGAGCTGATTTCTGCCAATTGCAGCAAAATACTGGAAGGAAAGTGGGTTTGCCTTCATATTTGACCCAGAACAACTCAGTTCAGCATGGAAATATCATTGCAACAGCTTTTATTTAGCCAGAAATCAAGAGTGTAAGTTTTTATGCGCCTAAAAGCATTTTCAGGCCGAATAAGCAAATATGCTTTCTTCTGCCAATTGCAGCAAAATACTGAAAGGAAAGTGGGTTTGCCTTCATATTTGACCCACAACAACTCAGTTTAGCATGGAAATATCATTGCAACAGCTTTTATTTAGCCAGAAATCAAGAGTGTAAGTTTTTATGCGCTTAAAAGCATTTTCAGGCCAAATGAGCAAATATGCTTGTTTCTGCCAATTGCAGCAAAATACTGAAAAGAAAGTGGGTTTGCCTTCATATTTGACCCAGACCAACTCAGTTCAGCATGGAAATATCATTGCAACAGCTTTTATTTAGCCAGAAATCAAGAGTGTAAGTTTTTATGCGCTTAAAAGCATTTTCAGGCCAAATGAGCAAATATGCTTGTTTCTGCCAATTGCAGCAAAATACTGAAAAGAAAGTGGGTTTGCCTTCATATTTGACCCAGACCAACTCAGTTCAGCATGGAAATATCATTGCAACAGCTTTTATTTAGCCAGAAATCAAGAGTGTAAGTTTATATGCGCTTAAAAGCATTTTCAGGCCGAATGAGCAAATATGCTTTTTTCTGCCAATTGCAGCAAAATACTGAAAGGAAAGTGGGTTTGCCTTCATATTTGACCCAGAACAACTCATTTCAGCATGGAAATATCATTGCAACAGCGTTTATTTAGCCAGAAATCAAGAGTGTACGTTTTAATGCGCTTAAAAGCATTTTTAGGCCGAACTAGCAAATATGCTTTCTTCTGCCAATTGCAGCAAAATACTGAAAGGAAAGTGGGTTTGCCTTCATATTTGATCCAGAACAACTCAGTTCAGCATGGAAATATCATTGCAACAGCGTTTATTTAGCCAGAAATCAAGAGTGTAAGTTTTTATGCGCTTAAAAGCATTTTTAGGCCAAATGAGCTGATTTCTGCCAATTGCAGCAAAATACTGAAAGGAAAGTGGGTTTGCCTTCATATTTGACCCAGAACAACTCAGTTCAGCATGGAAATATCATTGCGACAGCTTTTATTTAGCCAGAAATCAAGATTGTAAGTTTTTATGCGCTTAAAAGCTATTCAGGCCAAAGGAGCTGATTTCTGCCAATTGCAGCAAAAAACTGAAAGGAAAGTGGGTTTACCTTCATATTTGACACAGAAAAACTCAGTTCAGCATGAAAATATCATTGCAACAGCTTTTATTTAGCCAGAAATCAAGACTTTAAGTTTTTATGCGCTTAAAAGCATTTTCAGGCCGAATAAGCAAATATGCCTGTTTCTGCCAATTGCAGCAAAATACTGAAAGGAAAGTGGGTTTGCCTTCATATTTGACCAGGAACAACTCAGTTCAGCAAGGAAATATCATTGCAACAGGTTTTATTTAGCCAAAAATCAAGAGTGTAAGTTTTTATGCGCTTAAAAGCATTTTCAGGCCAAAGGAGCTGATTTCTGCCAATTGCAGCAAAATACTGGAAGGAAAGTGGGTTTGCCTCATATTTGACCCAGACCAACTCAGTTCAGCATGGAAATATCATTGCAACAGCTTTTATTTAGCCAAAAATCAAGAGTGTAAGTTTTTATGCGCTTAAAAGCATTTTCAGGCCAAAGGAGCTGATTTCTGCCAATTGCAGCAAAATACTGGAAGGAAAGTGGGTTTGCCTCATATTTGACCCAGACCAACTCAGTTCAGCATGGAAATATCATTGCAACAGCTTTTATTTAGCCAGAAATCAAGAGTGTAAGTTTTTATGCGCTTAAAAGCATTTTTAGGCCGAATGAGCAAATATTCTTGTTTCTGACAATTGCAGCAAAACACTGAAAGGAAAGTGGGGTTGCCTTCATATTTGATCCAGAACAACTCAGTTCAGCATGGAAATATCATTGCGACAGCTTTTATTTAGCCAGAAATCAAGAGTGTAAGTTTTTATGCGCTTAAAAGCTATTCAGGCCAAAGGAGCTGATTTCTGCCAATTGCATCAAAATACTGAAAGGAAAGTGAATTTGCCTTCATATTTGACCCAGAACAAATCAGTTCAGCATGGAAATATCATTGCAACAGCTTTTATTTAGCCAGAAATCAAGAGTGTAAGTTTTTATGCGCTTAACAGCATTTTCAGGCCGAGTGAGCAATTATGCTTGTTTTTGCCAATTGCAGCAAAATACTGAAAGGAAAGTGGGTTTGCCTTCATATTTGACCCAGAACAACTCAGTTCAGCATGGAAATATCATTGCAACAGCTTTTATTTAGCCAGAAATCAAGAGTGTAAGTTTTTATGCGCTTAAAAGCATTTTCAGGCCGATTTAGCAAATATGCTTGTTTCTGCCAATTGCAGCAAAATACTGGAAGGAAAGTGGGTTTGCCTTCATATTTGACCCAGAACAACTCAGTTCAGCATGGAAATATCATTGCAACAGCTTTTATTTAGCCAGAAATCAAGAGTTTAAGTTTTTATGCGCTTAAAAGCATTTTTAGGCTGAATGAGCAAATATGCTTGTTTCTGCCAATTGCTGCAAAATACTGAAAGGAAAGTGGGGTTGCCTTCATATTTGACCCAGAACAACTCAGTTCAGAATGGAAATATCATTGCAACAGCTGTTATTTAGCCAGAAATCAAGAGAGTAAGTTTTTATTCGCTTAAAACCATTTTCAGGCCAAAGGAGCTAATTTCTGCCAATTGCAGCAAAATACTGAAAGGAAAGTGGGTTTGCCTTCATATTTGACCAGGAACAACTCAGTTCAGCAAGGAAATATCATTGCAACAGCTTTTATTTAGCCAAAAATCAAGAGTGTAAGTTTTTATGCGCTTAAAAGCATTTTCAGGCCAAAGGAGCTGATTTCTGCCAATTGCAGCAAAATACTGGAAGGAAAGTGGGTTTGCCTCATATTTGACCCAGACCAACTCAGTTCAGCATGGAAATATCATTGCAACAGCTTTTATTTAGCCAACAATCAAGAGTGTAAGTTTTTATGCGCTTAAAAGCATTTTCAGGCCAAAGGAGCTGATTTCTGCCAATTGCAGCAAAATACTGGAAGGAAAGTGGGTTTGCCTCATATTTGACCCAGACCAACTCAGTTCAGCATGGAAATATCATTGCAACAGCTTTTATTTAGCCAGAAATCAAGAGTGTAAGTTTTTATGCGCTTAAAAGCATTTTTAGGCCGAATGAGCAAATATTCTTGTTTCTGCCAATTGCAGCAAAATACTGAAAGGAAAGTGGGGTTGCCTTCATATTTGATCCAGAACAACTCAGTTCAGCATGGAAATATCATTGCGACAGCTTTTATTTAGCCAGAAATCAAGATTGTAAGTTTTTATGCGCTTAAAAGCTATTCAGGCCAAAGGAGCTGATTTCTGCCAATTGCATCAAAATACTGAAAGGAAAGTGAATTTGCCTTCATATTTGACCCAGAACAAATCAGTTCAGCATGGAAATATCATTGCAACAGCTTTTATTTAGCCAGAAATCAAGAGTGTAAGTTTTTATGCGCTTAACAGCATTTTCAGGCCGAATGAGCAAATATGCTTGTTTCTGCCAATTGCAGCAAAATACTGAAAGGAAAGTGGGTTTGCCTTCATATTTGACCCAGTACAACTCAGGTCAGCATGAAAATATCATTGCAACAGCTTTTATTTAGCCAAAAATCAAGAGTGTAAGTTTTTATGCGCTTTAAAGCATTTTCAGGCCAAATGAGCTGATTTCTGCCAATTGCAGCAAAATACTGAAAGGAAAGTGGGTTTGCCTTCATATTTGACCCAGAACAACTCAGTTCAGCATGGAAATATCATTGCAACAGCGTTTATTTAGCCAGAAATAAAGAGAATAACTTCTTATTCGCTTAAAAGCATTTTCAAGCCATAGGAGCTGATTTCTGCCAATTGCAGCAAAATACTGGAAGGAAAGTGGGTTTACCTCATATTTGACCCAGACCAACTCAGTTCAGCATGGAAATATCATTGCAACAGCTTTTATTTAGCCAAAAATCAAGAGTTTAAGTTTTTATGCGCTTAAAAGCATTTTTAGGCTGAATGAGCAAATATGCTTGTTTCTGCCAATTGCAGCAAAATACTGAAAGGAAAGTGGGTTTGCCTTCATATTTGACCCAGAACAAATCAGTTCAGCATGGAAATATCATTGCAACAGCTTTTATTTAGCCAGAAATCAAGAGTGTAAGTTTTTATGCGCTTAAAAGCATTTTTAGGCCAAATGAGCTGATTTCTGCCAATTGCAGCAAAATACTGAAAGGAAAGTGGGTTTGCCTTCATATTTGACCCAGAACAACTCAGTTCAGCATGGAAATATCATTGCAACAGCTTTTATTTAGCCAGAAATCAAGAGTGTAAGTTATTATGCGCTTTAAAGCATTTTCAGGCCAAATGAGCTGATTTCTGCCAATTTCAGCAAAATACTGAAAGGAAAGTGGGTTTGCCTTCATATTTGACCCAGAACAACTCAGTTCAGCATGAAAATATCATTGCAACAGCTTTTATTTAGCCAGTAATCAAGAGTGTAAGTTTTTATGCTCTAAAAAGAATTTCAGGCCGAATGAGCACATATGCTTGTTTCTGCCAATTGCAGCAAAATACTGAAAGGAAAGTGGGTTTGCCTTCATATTTGACCCAGAACAACTCAGTTCAGCATGGAAATATCATTGCAACAGCTTTTATTTAGCCAGAAATCAAGAGTGTAAGTTTTTAAGCGCTTAAAAGCATTTTCAGGCCAAATGAGCTGGTATCTGCCAATTGCAGCAAAATACTGGAAGGAAAGTGGGTTTGCCTTCATATTTGACCCAGAACAACTCAGTTCAGCATGGAAATATCATTGCAACAGCTTTTATTTAGCCAGAAATCAAGAGTGTAAGTTTTTATGCGCCTAAAAGCATTTTCAGGCCGAATAAGCAAATATGCTTTCTTCTGCCAATTGCAGCAAAATACTGAAAGGAAAGTGGGTTTGCCTTCATATTTGACCCACAACAACTCAGTTTAGCATGGAAATATCATTGCAACAGCTTTTATTTAGCCAGAAATCAAGAGTGTAAGTTTTTATGCGCTTAAAAGCATTTTCAGGCCAAATGAGCAAATATGCTTGTTTCTGCCAATTGCAGCAAAATACTGAAAAGAAAGTGGGTTTGCCTTCATATTTGACCCAGACCAACTCAGTTCAGCATGGAAATATCATTGCAACAGCTTTTATTTAGCCAGAAATCAAGAGTGTAAGTTTATATGCGCTTAAAAGCATTTTCAGGCCGAATGAGCAAATATGCTTTTTTCTGCCAATTGCAGCAAAAAACTGAAAGGAAAGTGGGTTTGCCTTCATATTTGACCCAGAACAACTCAGTTCAGCATGGAAATATCGTTGCAACAGCTTTTATTTAGCCAGAAATCAAGAGTGTAAGTTTTTATGCGCTTTAAAGCATTTTCAGGCCAAATGAGCTGATTTCTGCCAATTGCAGCAAAATACTGAAAGGAAAGTGGGTTTGCCTTCATATTTGACCCAGAACAACTCAGTTCAGCATGGAAATATCGTTGCAACAGCTTTTATTTAGCCAGAAATCAAGAGTGTAAGTTTTTATGCGCTTAAAAGCATTTTTAGGCCAAATGAGCTGATTTCTGCCAATTGCAGCAACATACTGAAAGGAAAGTGGGTTTGCCTTCATATTTGACCCAGAACAACTCAGTTCAGCATGGAAATATCATTGCAACAGCTTTTATTTAGCCAGAAATCAAGAGTTTAATTTTTTATGCGCTTAAAAGCATTTCAGGCCGAATGAGCAAATATGTTTGTTTATTGCCAATTGCAGCAAAATACTGAAAGGAAAGTGGGTTTGCCTTCATATTTGACCCAGAACAACTCAGTTCAGCATGGAAATATCATTGCAACAGCGTTTATTTAGCCAGAAATCAAGAGTGTAAGTTTTTATGCGCTTAAAAGCATTTTTAGGCCAAATGAGCTGATTTCTGCCAATTGCAGCAAAATACTGAAAGGAAAGTGGGGTTGCCTTCATATTTGACCCAGAACAACTCAGTTCAGCATGGAAATATCATTGCGACAGCTTTTATTTAGCCAGAAATCAAGATTGTAAGTTTTTATGCGCTTAAAAGCTATTCAGGCCAAAGGAGCTGATTTCTGCCAATTGCAGCAAAAAACTGAAAGGAAAGTGGGTTTACCTTCATATTTGACACAGAAAAACTCAGTTCAGCATGGAAAAATCATTGCAACAGCTTTTATTTAGCCAGAAATCAAGAGTGTAAGTTTTTATGTGCTTAAAAGCATTTTCAGGCCGATTGAGCAAATATGCTTGTTTCTGCCAATTGCAGCAAAATACTGAACGGAAAGTGGGGTTGCCTTCATATTTGACCCAGAACAACTCAGTTCAGAATGGAAATATCATTGCAACAGCTGTTATTTAGCCAGAAATCAAGAGAATAACTTCTTATTCGCTTAAAAGCATTTTCAGGCCATAGGAGCTGATTTCTGCCAATTGCAGCAAAATACTGGAAGGAAAGTGGGTTTGCCTTCATATTTGACCCAGACCAACTCAGTTCAGCATGGAAATATCATTGCAACAGCTTTTATTTAGCCAGAAATCAAGAGTTTAAGTTTTTATGCGCTTAAAAGCATTTTTAGGCTGAATGAGCAAATATGCTTGTTTCTGCCAATTGCAAAAAAATACTGAAAGGAAAGTGGGGTTGCCTTCATATTTGACCCAGAACAACTCAGTTCAGAATGGAAATATCATTGCAACAGCTGTTATTTAGCCAGAAATCAAGAGAGTAACTTTTTATTCGCTTAAAACCATTTTCAGGCCAAAGGAGCTGATTTCTGCCAATTGCAGCAAAATACTGAAAGGAAAGTGGGTTTGCCTCATATTTGACCCAGACCAACTCAGTTCAGAATGGAAATATCATTGCAACAGCTTTTATTTAGCCAGAAATCAAGAGTGTAAGTTTTTATGCGCTTAAAAGCATTTTTAGGCCGAATGAGCAAATATTCTTGTTTCTGCCAATTGCAGCAAAATACTGAAAAAAAAAGTGGGTTTGCCTTCATATTTGACCCAGAACAACTCAGTTCAGCATGGAAATATCATTGCAACAGCTTTTATTTAGCCAGAAATAAAGAGTTTAAGTTTTTATGCGCTTAAAAGCATTTTCAGGCCAAATGAGCTGATTTCTGCCAATTGCAGCAAAATACTGAAAGGAAAGTCGGTTTGCCTTCATATTTGATCCAGAACAACTCAGTTCAGCATGGAAATATCATTGCAACAGCTTTTATTTATCCAGAAATCAAGAGTGGAAGTTTTTATGCGCTTAATAGCATTTTTAGGCCAAATGAGCTAATTTCTGCCAATTGCAGCAAAATACTGAAAGGAAAGTGGGTTTGCCTTCATATTTGACCCAGAACAACTCAGTTCAGCATGGAAATATCATTGCAACAGCTTTTATTTAGCCAGAAATCAAGAGAATAACTTCTTACTCGCTTAAAAGCATTTTCAGGCCATAGGAGCTGATTTCTGCCAATTGCAGCAAAATACTGGAAGGAAAGTGGGTTTGCCTCATATTTGACCCAGACCAACTCAGTTCAGCATGGAAATATCATTGCAACAGCTTTTATTTAGCCAGAAATCAAGAGTGTAAGTTATTATGCGCTTAAAAACATTTTTAGGCCGAATGAGCAAATATTCTTGTTTCTGCCAATTGCAGCAAAATACTGAAAGGAAAGTGGGTTTGCCTTCATATTTGATCCAGAACAACTCAGTTCAGCATGGAAATATCTTTGCAACAGCTTTTATTTAGCCAGAAATCAAGAGTGTAAGTTTTTATGCGCTTAAAAGCAATTCAGGCCAAAGGAGCTGATTTCTGCCAATTGCAGCAAAATACTGAAAGGAAAGTGGGTTTACCTTCATATTTGACACAGAACAACTCAGTTCAGCATGGAAAAATCATTGTAACAGCTTTTATTTAGCCAGAAATCAAGAGTGTAAGTTTTTATGTGCTTAAAAGCATTTTCAGGCCAAATGAGCAAATATGCTTGTTTCTGCCAATTGCAGCAAAATACTGAAAGGAAAGTGGGTTTGCCTTCATATTTGACCCAGAACAACTCAGTTCAGCATGGAAATATCATTGCAACAGCTTTTATTTAGCCAGAAATCAAGAGTGTAAGTTTTTATGCGCTTAAAAGCAATTCAGGCCAAAGGAGCTGATTTCTGCCAATTGCAGCAAAATACTGAAAGGAAAGTGGGTTTACCTTCATATTTGACACAGAACAACTCAGATCAGCATGGAAAAATCATTGTAAAAGCTTTTATTTAGCCAGAAATCAAGAGTGTAAGTTTTTATGTGCTTAAAAGCATTTTCAGGCCGAATGAGCAAATATGCTTTTTTCTGCCAATTGCAGCAAAATACTGAAAGGAAAGTGGGTTTGCCTTCATATTTGACACAGAACAACTCAGATCAGCATGGAAAAATCATTGTAAAAGCTTTTATTTAGCCAGAAATCAAGAGTGTAAGTTTTTATGCGCTTAAAAGCATTTTCAGGCCAAATGAGCTGGCATCTGCCAATTGCAGCAAAATACTGGAAGGAAAGTGGGTTTGCCTTCATATTTGACCCAGAACAACTCAGTTCAGCATGGAAATATCATTGCAACAGCTTTTATTTTGCCAGAAATCAAGAGTGTAAGTTTTTATGCGCTTAAAAGCATTTTCAGGCCGAATAAGCAAATATGCCTGTTTCTGCCAATTGCAGCAAAATACTGAAAGGAAAGTGGGTTTGCCTTCATATTTGACCGAGAACAACTCAGTTCAGCATGGAAATATCATTGCAACAGCTTTTATTTAGCCAGAAATCAAGACTTTAAGTTTTTATGCGCTTAAAAGCATTTTCAGGCCGAATAAGCAAATATGCCTGTTTCTGCCAATTGCAGCAAAATACTGAAAGGAAAGTGGGTTTGCCTTCATATTTGACCCAGAACAACTCAGTTCAGAATGGAAATATCATTGCAACAGCTGTTATTTAGCCAGAAATCAAGAGAGTAACTTTTTATTCGCTTAAAACCATTTTCAGGCCAAAGGAGCTAATTTCTGCCAATTGCAGCAAAATACTGAAAGGAAAGTGGGTTTGCCTTCATATTTGACCCAGAACAACTCAGTTCAGCATGGAAATATCATTGCAACAGCTTTTATTTAGCCAGAAATCAAGAGAATAACTTCTTATTCGCTTAAAAGCATTTTCAGGCCATAGGAGCTGATTTCTGCCAATTGCAGCAAAATACTGAAAGGAAAGTGGGTTTGCCTTCATATTTGACCCAGAACAACTCAGTTCAGCATGGAAATATCATTGCAACAGCTTTTATTTAGCCAGAAATCAAGAGTTTAAGTTTTTATGCGCTTAAAAGCATTTTTAGGCTGAATGAGCAAATATGCTTGTTTCTGCCAATTGCAGCAAAATACTGAAAGGAAAGTGGGGTTGCCTTCATATTTGACCCAGAACAACTCAGTTCAGAATGGAAATATCATTGCAACAGCTGTTATTTAGCCAGAAATCAAGAGAGTAACTTTTTATTCGCTTAAAACCATTTTCAGGCCAAAGGAGCTAATTTCTGCCAATTGCAGCAAAATACTGAAAGGAAAGTGGGTTTGCCTTCATATTTGACCAGGAACAACTCAGTTCAGCAAGGAAATATCACTGCAACAGCTTTTATTTAGCCAAAAATCAAGAGTGTAAGTTTTTATGCGCTTAAAAGCATTTTCAGGCCAAAGGAGCTGATTTCTGCCAATTGCAGCAAAATACTGGAAGGAAAGTGGGTTTGCCTCATATTTGACCCAGACCAACTCAGTTCAGCATGGAAATATCATTGCAACAGCTTTTATTTAGCCAAAAATCAAGAGTGTAAGTTTTTATGCGCTTAAAAGCATTTTCAGGCCAAAGGAGCTGATTTCTGCCAATTGCAGCAAAATACTGGAAGGAAAGTGGGTTTGCCTCATATTTGACCCAGACCAACTCAGTTCAGCATGGAAATATCATTGCAACAGCTTTTATTTAGCCAAAAATCAAGAGTGTAAGTTTTTATGCGCTTAAAAGCATTTTCAGGCCAAAGGAGCTAATTTCTGCCAATTGCAGCAAAATACTGGAAGGAAAGTGGGTTTGCCTCATATTTGACCCAGACCAACTCAGTTCAGCATGGAAATATCATTGCAACAGCTTTTATTTAGCCAGAAATCAAGAGTGTAAGTTTTTATGCGCTTAAAAGCATTTTTAGGCCGAATGAGCAAATATTCTTGTTTCTGACAATTGCAGCAAAACACTGAAAGGAAAGTGGGGTTGCCTTCATATTTGATCCAGAACAACTCAGTTCAGCATGGAAATATCATTGCGACAGCTTTTATTTAGCCAGAAATCAAGATTGTAAGTTTTTATGCGCTTAAAAGCTATTCAGGCCAAAGGAGCTGATTTCTGCCAATTGCATCAAAATACTGAAAGGAAAGTGAATTTGCCTTCATATTTGACCCAGAACAAATCAGTTCAGCAAGGAAATATCATTGCAACAGCTTTTATTTAGCCAGAAATCAAGAGTGTAAGTTTTTATGCGCTTAACAGCATTTTCAGGCAGAGTGAGCAATTATGCTTGTTTCTGCCAATTGCAGCAAAATACTGAAAGGAAAGTGGGTTTGCCTTCATATTTGACCCAGAACAACTCAGTTCAGCATGGAAATATCATTGCAACAGCTTTTATTTAGCCAGAAATCAAGAGTGTAAGTTTTTATGCGCTTAAAAGCATTTTCAGGCCGATTTAGCAAATATGCTTGTTTCTGCCAATTGCAGCAAAATACTGGAAGGAAAGTGGGTTTGCCTTCATATTTGACCCAAAACAACTCAGTTCAGCATGGAAATATCATTGCAACAGCTTTTATTTAGCCAGAAATCAAGAGTTTAAGTTTTTATGCGCTTAAAAGCATTTTTAGGCTGAATGAGCAAATATGCTTGTTTCTGCCAATTGCTGCAAAATACTGAAAGGAAAGTGGGGTTGCCTTCATATTTGACCCAGAACAACTCAGTTCAGAATGGAAATATCATTGCAACAGCTGTTATTTAGCCAGAAATCAAGAGAGTAAGTTTTTATTCGCTTAAAACCATTTTCAGGCCAAAGGAGCTAATTTCTGCCAATTGCAGCAAAATACTGAAAGGAAAGTGGGTTTGCCTTCATATTTGACCAGGAACAACTCAGTTCAGCAAGGAAATATCATTGCAACAGCTTTTATTTAGCCAAAAATCAAGAGTGTAAGTTTTTATGCGCTTAAAAGCATTTTCAGGCCAAAGGAGCTGATTTTTGCCAATTGCAGCAAAATACTGGAAGGAAAGTGGGTTTGCCTCATATTTGACCCAGACCAACTCAGTTCAGCATGGAAATATCATTGCAACAGCTTTTATTTAGCCAACAATCAAGAGTGTAAGTTTTTATGCGCTTAAAAGCATTTTCAGGCCAAAGGAGCTGATTTCTGCCAATTGCAGCAAAATACTGGAAGGAAAGTGGGTTTGCCTCATATTTGACCCAGACCAACTCAGTTCAGCATGGAAATATCATTGCAACAGCTTTTATTTAGCCAGAAATCAAGAGTGTAAGTTTTTATGCGCTTAAAAGCATTTTTAGGCCGAATGAGCAAATATTCTTGTTTCTGCCAATTGCAGCAAAATACTGAAAGGAAAGTGGGTTTGCCTTCATATTTGACCCAGAACAAATCAGTTCAGCATGGAAATATCATTGCAACAGCTTTTATTTAGCCAGAAATCAAGAGTGTAAGTTTTTATGCGCTTAACAGCATTTTCAGGCCGAATGAGCAAATATGCTTGTTTCTGCCAATTGCAGCAAAATACTGAAAGGAAAGTGGGTTTGCCTTCATATTTGACCCAGAACAACTCAGTTCAGCATGGAAATATCATTGCAACAGCTTTTATTTAGCCAGAAATCAAGAGTGTAAGTTTTTATGCGCTTAAAAGCTATTCAGGCCAAAGGAGCTGATTTCTGCCAATTGCATCAAAATACTGAAAGGAAAGTGAATTTGCCTTCATATTTGACCCAGAACAAATCAGTTCAGCATGGAAATATCATTGCAACAGCTTTTATTTAGCCAGAAATCAAGAGTGTAAGTTTTTATGCGCTTAACAGCATTTTCAGGCCGAATGAGCAAATATGCTTGTTTCTGCCAATTGCAGCAAAATACTGAAAGGAAAGTGGGTTTGCCTTCATATTTGACCCAGAACAACTCAGTTCAGCATGGAAATATCATTGCAACAGCTTTTATTTAGCCAGAAATCAAGAGTGTAAGTTTTTAAGCGCTTAAAAGCATTTTCAGGCCAAATGAGCTGGTATCTGCCAATTGCAGCAAAATACTGGAAGGAAAGTGGGTTTGCCTTCATATTTGACCCAGAACAACTCAGTTCAGCATGGAAATATCATTGCAACAGCTTTTATTTAGCCAGAAATCAAGAGTGTAAGTTTTTATGCGCTTAAAAGCATTTTCAGGCCGAATAAGCAAATATGCCTGTTTCTGCCAATTGCAGCAAAATACTGAAAAGAAAGTGGGTTTGCCTTCATATTTGACCCAGACCAACTCAGTTCAGCATGGAAATATCATTGCAACAGCTTTTATTTAGCCAGTAATCAAAAGTGTAAGTTTTTATGCTCTAAAAAGAATTTTAGGCCGAATGAGCAAATATGCTTGTTTCTGCCAATTGCAGCAAAATACTGAAAGGAAAGTGGGTTTGCCTTCATATTTGACCCAGTACAACTCAGGTCAGCATGAAAATATCATTGCAACAGCTTTTATTTAGCCAAAAATCAAGAGTGTAAGTTTTTATGCGCTTTAAAGCATTTTCAGGCCAAATGAGCTGATTTCTGCCAATTGCAGCAAAATACTGAAAGGAAAGTGGGTTTGCCTTCATATTTGACCCAGAACAACTCAGTTCAGCATGGAAATATCATTGCAACAGCGTTTATTTAGCCAGAAATCAAGAGAATAACTTCTTATTCGCTTAAAAGCATTTTCAAGCCATAGGAGCTGATTTCTGCCAATTGCAGCAAAATACTGGAAGGAAAGTGGGTTTGCCTCATATTTGACCCAGACCAACTCAGTTCAGCATGGAAATATCATTGCAACAGCTTTTATTTAGCCAAAAATCAAGAGTTTAAGTTTTTATGCGCTTAAAAGCATTTTTAGGCTGAATGAGCAAATATGCTTGTTTCTGCCAATTGCAGCAAAATACTGAAAGGAAAGTGGGTTTGCCTTCATATTTGACCCAGAACAAATCAGTTCAGCATGGAAATATCATTGCAACAGCTTTTATTTAGCCAGAAATCAAGAGTGTAAGTTTTTATGCGCTTAAAAGCATTTTCAGGCCAAATGAGCTGATTTCTGCCAATTGCAGCAAAATACTGGAAGGAAAGTGGGTTTGCCTTCATATTTGACCCAGAACAACTCAGTTCAGCATGGAAATATCATTGCAACAGCTTTTATTTAGCCAGAAATCAAGAGTGTAAGTTATTATGCGCCTAAAAGCATTTTCAGGCCGAATAAGCAAATATGCTTTCTTCTGCCAATTGCAGCAAAATACTGAAAGGAAAGTGGGTTTGCCTTCATATTTGACCCACAACAACTCAGTTTAGCATGGAAATATCATTGCAACAGCTTTTATTTAGCCAGAAATCAAGAGTGTAAGTTTTTATGCGCTTAAAAGCATTTTCAGGCCAAATGAGCAAATATGCTTGTTTCTGCCAATTGCAGCAAAATACTGAAAAGAAAGTGGGTTTGCCTTCATATTTGACCCAGACCAACTCAGTTCAGCATGGAAATATCATTGCAACAGCTTTTATTTAGCCAGAAATCAAGAGTGTAAGTTTTTATGCGCTTAAAAGCATTTTCAGGCCAAATGAGCAAATATGCTTGTTTCTGCCAATTGCAGCAAAATACTGAAAAGAAAGTGGGTTTGCCTTCATATTTGACCCAGACCAACTCAGTTCAGCATGGAAATATCATTGCAACAGCTTTTATTTAGCCAGAAATCAAGAGTGTAAGTTTATATGCGCTTAAAAGCATTTTCAGGCCGAATGAGCAAATATGCTTTTTTCTGCCAATTGCAGCAAAATACTGAAAGGAAAGTGGGTTTGCCTTCATATTTGACCCAGAACAACTCATTTCAGCATGGAAATATCATTGCAACAGCGTTTATTTAGCCAGAAATCAAGAGTGTACGTTTTAATGCGCTTAAAAGCATTTTTAGGCCGAACTAGCAAATATGCTTTCTTCTGCCAATTGCAGCAAAATACTGAAAGGAAAGTGGGTTTGCCTTCATATTTGATCCAGAACAACTCAGTTCAGCATGGAAATATCATTGCAACAGCGTTTATTTAGCCAGAAATCAAGAGTGTAAGTTTTTATGCGCTTAAAAGCATTTTTAGGCCAAATGAGCTGATTTCTGCCAATTGCAGCAAAATACTGAAAGGAAAGTGGGTTTGCCTTCATATTTGACCCAGAACAACTCAGTTCAGCATGGAAATATCATTGCGACAGCTTTTATTTAGCCAGAAATCAAGATTGTAAGTTTTTATGCGCTTAAAAGCTATTCAGGCCAAAGGAGCTGATTTCTGCCAATTGCAGCAAAAAACTGAAAGGAAAGTGGGTTTACCTTCATATTTGACACAGAAAAACTCAGTTCAGCATGGAAAAATCATTGCAACAGCTTTTATTTAGCCAGAAATCAAGAGTGTAAGTTTTTATGTGCTTAAAAGCATTTTCAGGCCGATTGAGCAAATATGCTTGTTTCTGCCAATTACAGCAAAATACTGAACGGAAAGTGGGGTTGCCTTCATATTTGACCCAGAACAACTCAGTTCAGCATGGAAATATCATTGCAACAGCTTTTATTTAGCCAGAAATCAAGAGTTTAAGTTTTTATGCGCTTAAAAGCATTTTTAGGCTGAATGAGCAAATATGCTTGTTTCTGCCAATTGCAAAAAAATACTGAAAGGAAAGTGGGGTTGCCTTCATATTTGACCCAGAACAACTCAGTTCAGAATGGAAATATCATTGCAACAGCTGTTATTTAGCCAGAAATAAAGAGTGTAAGTTTTTATGCGCTTAAAAGCATTTTCAGGCCAAATGAGCTGATTTCTGCCAATTGCAGCAAAATACTGAAAGGAAAGTCGGTTTGCCTTCATATTTGATCCAGAACAACTCAGTTCAGCATGGAAATATCATTGCAACAGCTTTTATTTAGCCAGAAATCAAGAGTGGAAGTTTTTATGCGCTTAATAGCATTTTTAGGCCAAATGAGCTGATTTCTGCCAATTGCAGCAAAATACTGAAAGGAAAGTGGGTTTGCCTTCATATTTGACCCAGAACAACTCAGTTCAGCATGGAAATATCATTGCAACAGCTTTTATTTAGCCAGAAATCAAGAGTTTAAGTTTTTATGCGCTTAAAAGCATTTTTAGGCTGAATGAGCAAATATGCTTGTTTCTGCCAATTGCAGCAAAATACTGAAAGGAAAGTGGGGTTGCCTTCATATTTGACCCAGAACAACCCAGTTCAGAATGGAAATATCATTGCAACAGCTGTTATTTAGCCAGAAATCAAGAGAGTAACTTTTTATTCGCTTAAAACCATTTTCAGGCCAAAGGAGCTGATTTCTGCCAATTGCAGCAAAATAATGAAAGGAAAGTGGGTTTGCCTTCATATTTGACCGAGAACAACTCAGTTCAGCATGGAAATATCATTGCAACAGCTTTTATTTAGCCAGAAATCAAGAGTGTAAGTTTTATGCGCTTAAAAGCATTTTCAGGCCGAATGAGCAAATATGCTTGTTTCTGCCAATTGCAGCAAAATACTGAAAGGAAAGTGGGGTTGCCTTCATATTTGACCCAGAACAACCCAGTTCAGAATGGAAATATCATTGCAACAGCTGTTATTTAGCCAGAAATCAAGAGAGTAACTTTTTATTCGCTTAAAACCATTTTCAGGCCAAAGGAGCTGATTTCTGCCAATTGCAGCAAAATAATGAAAGGAAAGTGGGTTTGCCTTCATATTTGACCCAGAACAACTCAGTTCAGCATGGAAATATCATTGCAACAGCTTTTATTTAGCCAGAAATCAAGAGTGTAAGTTTTTATGCGCTTAAAAGTATTTTCAGGCCGAATGAGCAAATATGCTTGTTTCTGCCAATTGCAGCAAAATACTGAAAGGAAAGTGGGTTTGCCTTCATATTTGACCCAGAACAACTCAGTTCAGCATGGAAATATCATTACAACAGCTGTTATTTAGCCAGAAATCAAGAGAATAACTTCTTATTCGCTTAAAAGCATTTTCAGGCCATAGGAGCTGATTTCTGCCAACTGCAGCAAAATACTGGAAGGAAAGTGGGTTTGCCTCATATTTGACCCAGACCAACTCAGTTCAGCATGGAAATATCATTGCAATAGCTTTTATTTAGCCAGAAATCAAGAGTTTAAGTTTTTATGCGCTTAAAAGCATTTTTAGGCTGAATGAGCAAATATGCTTGTTTCTGCCAATTGCAGCAAAATACTGAAAGGAAAGTGGGGTTGCCTTCATATTTGACCCAGAACAACTCAGTTCAGAATGGAAATATCATTGAAACAGCTTTTATTAAGCCAGAAATCAAGAGTGTAAGTTTTTATGCGCTTAAAAGCTATTCAGGCCAAAGGAGCTGATTTCTGCCAATTGCATCAAAATACTGAAAGGAAAGTGAATTTGCCTTCATATTTGACCCAGAACAAATCAGTTCAGCATGGAAATATCATTGCAACAGCTTTTATTTAGCCAGAAATCAAGAGTGTAAGTTTTTATGCGCTTAACAGCATTTTCAGGCCGAATGAGCAAATATGCTTGTTTCTGCCAATTGCAGCAAAATACTGAAAGGAAAGTGGGTTTGCCTTCATATTTGACCCAGAACAACTCAGTTCAGCATGGAAATATCATTGCAGCAGCTTTTATTTAGCCAGAAATCAAGAGTGTAAGTTTTTAAGCGCTTAAAAGCATTTTCAGGCCAAATGAGCTGGTATCTGCCAATTGCAGCAAAATACTGGAAGGAAAGTGGGTTTGCCTTCATATTTGACCCAGAACAACTCAGTTCAGCATGGAAATATCATTGCAACAGCTTTTATTTAGCCAGAAATCAAGAGTGTAAGTTTTTATGCGCTTAACAGCATTTTCAGGCCGAATGAGCAAATATGCTTGTTTCTGCCAATTGCAGCAAAATACTGAAAGGAAAGTGGGTTTGCCTTCATATTTGACCCAGAACAACTCAGTTCAGCATGGAAATATCATTGCAGCAGCTTTTATTTAGCCAGAAATCAAGAGTGTAAGTTTTTAAGCGCTTAAAAGCATTTTCAGGCCAAATGAGCTGATTTCTGCCAATTGCAGCAAAATACTGAAAGGAAAGTGGGTTTGCCTTCATATTTGACCCAGAACAACTCAGTTCAGCATGGAAATATCATTGCAACAGCGTTTATTTAGCCAGAAATCAAGAGAATAACTTCTTATTCGCTTAAAAGCATTTTCAAGCCATAGGAGCTGATTTCTGCCAATTGCAGCAAAATACTGGAAGGAAAGTGGGTTTGCCTCATATTTGACCCAGACCAACTCAGTTCAGCATGGAAATATCATTGCAACAGCTTTTATTTAGCCAAAAATCAAGAGTTTAAGTTTTTATGCGCTTAAAAGCATTTTTAGGCTGAATGAGCAAATATGCTTGTTTCTGCCAATTGCAGCAAAATACTGAAAGGAAAGTGGGTTTGCCTTCATATTTGACCCAGAACAAATCAGTTCAGCATGGAAATATCATTGCAACAGCTTTTATTTAGCCAGAAATCAAGAGTGTAAGTTTTTATGCGCTTAAAAGCATTTTCAGGCCAAATGAGCTGATTTCTGCCAATTGCAGCAAAATACTGGAAGGAAAGTGGGTTTGCCTTCATATTTGACCCAGAACAACTCAGTTCAGCATGGAAATATCATTGCAACAGCTTTTATTTAGCCAGAAATCAAGAGTGTAAGTTTTTATGCGCCTAAAAGCATTTTCAGGCCGAATAAGCAAATATGCTTTCTTCTGCCAATTGCAGCAAAATACTGAAAGGAAAGTGGGTTTGCCTTCATATTTGACCCACAACAACTCAGTTTAGCATGGAAATATCATTGCAACAGCTTTTATTTAGCCAGAAATCAAGAGTGTAAGTTTTTATGCGCTTAAAAGCATTTTCAGGCCAAATGAGCAAATATGCTTGTTTCTGCCAATTGCAGCAAAATACTGAAAAGAAAGTGGGTTTGCCTTCATATTTGACCCAGACCAACTCAGTTCAGCATGGAAATATCATTGCAACAGCTTTTATTTAGCCAGAAATCAAGAGTGTAAGTTTTTATGCGCTTAAAAGCATTTTCAGGCCAAATGAGCAAATATGCTTGTTTCTGCCAATTGCAGCAAAATACTGAAAAGAAAGTGGGTTTGCCTTCATATTTGACCCAGACCAACTCAGTTCAGCATGGAAATATCATTGCAACAGCTTTTATTTAGCCAGAAATCAAGAGTGTAAGTTTATATGCGCTTAAAAGCATTTTCAGGCCGAATGAGCAAATATGCTTTTTTCTGCCAATTGCAGCAAAATACTGAAAGGAAAGTGGGTTTGCCTTCATATTTGACCCAGAACAACTCATTTCAGCATGGAAATATCATTGCAACAGCGTTTATTTAGCCAGAAATCAAGAGTGTACGTTTTAATGCGCTTAAAAGCATTTTTAGGCCGAACTAGCAAATATGCTTTCTTCTGCCAATTGCAGCAAAATACTGAAAGGAAAGTGGGTTTGCCTTCATATTTGATCCAGAACAACTCAGTTCAGCATGGAAATATCATTGCAACAGCGTTTATTTAGCCAGAAATCAAGAGTGTAAGTTTTTATGCGCTTAAAAGCATTTTTAGGCCAAATGAGCTGATTTCTGCCAATTGCAGCAAAATACTGAAAGGAAAGTGGGTTTGCCTTCATATTTGACCCAGAACAACTCAGTTCAGCATGGAAATATCATTGCGACAGCTTTTATTTAGCCAGAAATCAAGATTGTAAGTTTTTATGCGCTTAAAAGCTATTCAGGCCAAAGGAGCTGATTTCTGCCAATTGCAGCAAAAAACTGAAAGGAAAGTGGGTTTACCTTCATATTTGACACAGAAAAACTCAGTTCAGCATGGAAAAATCATTGCAACAGCTTTTATTTAGCCAGAAATCAAGAGTGTAAGTTTTTATGTGCTTAAAAGCATTTTCAGGCCGATTGAGCAAATATGCTTGTTTCTGCCAATTACAGCAAAATACTGAACGGAAAGTGGGGTTGCCTTCATATTTGACCCAGAACAACTCAGTTCAGCATGGAAATATCATTGCAACAGCTTTTATTTAGCCAGAAATCAAGAGTTTAAGTTTTTATGCGCTTAAAAGCATTTTTAGGCTGAATGAGCAAATATGCTTGTTTCTGCCAATTGCAAAAAAATACTGAAAGGAAAGTGGGGTTGCCTTCATATTTGACCCAGAACAACTCAGTTCAGAATGGAAATATCATTGCAACAGCTGTTATTTAGCCAGAAATAAAGAGTGTAAGTTTTTATGCGCTTAATAGCATTTTTAGGCCAAATGAGCTGATTTCTGCCAATTGCAGCAAAATACTGAAAGGAAAGTGGGTTTGCCTTCATATTTGACCCAGAACAACTCAGTTCAGCATGGAAATATCATTGCAACAGCTTTTATTTAGCCAGAAATCAAGAGTTTAAGTTTTTATGCGCTTAAAAGCATTTTTAGGCTGAATGAGCAAATATGCTTGTTTCTGCCAATTGCAGCAAAATACTGAAAGGAAAGTGGGGTTGCCTTCATATTTGACCCAGAACAACCCAGTTCAGAATGGAAATATCATTGCAACAGCTGTTATTTAGCCAGAAATCAAGAGAGTAACTTTTTATTCGCTTAAAACCATTTTCAGGCCAAAGGAGCTGATTTCTGCCAATTGCAGCAAAATAATGAAAGGAAAGTGGGTTTGCCTTCATATTTGACCGAGAACAACTCAGTTCAGCATGGAAATATCATTGCAACAGCTTTTATTTAGCCAGAAATCAAGAGTGTAAGTTTTATGCGCTTAAAAGCATTTTCAGGCCGAATGAGCAAATATGCTTGTTTCTGCCAATTGCAGCAAAATACTGAAAGGAAAGTGGGGTTGCCTTCATATTTGACCCAGAACAACCCAGTTCAGAATGGAAATATCATTGCAACAGCTGTTATTTAGCCAGAAATCAAGAGAGTAACTTTTTATTCGCTTAAAACCATTTTCAGGCCAAAGGAGCTGATTTCTGCCAATTGCAGCAAAATAATGAAAGGAAAGTGGGTTTGCCTTCATATTTGACCCAGAACAACTCAGTTCAGCATGGAAATATCATTGCAACAGCTTTTATTTAGCCAGAAATCAAGAGTGTAAGTTTTTATGCGCTTAAAAGTATTTTCAGGCCGAATGAGCAAATATGCTTGTTTCTGCCAATTGCAGCAAAATACTGAAAGGAAAGTGGGTTTGCCTTCATATTTGACCCAGAACAACTCAGTTCAGCATGGAAATATCATTACAACAGCTGTTATTTAGCCAGAAATCAAGAGAATAACTTCTTATTCGCTTAAAAGCATTTTCAGGCCATAGGAGCTGATTTCTGCCAACTGCAGCAAAATACTGGAAGGAAAGTGGGTTTGCCTCATATTTGACCCAGACCAACTCAGTTCAGCATGGAAATATCATTGCAATAGCTTTTATTTAGCCAGAAATCAAGAGTTTAAGTTTTTATGCGCTTAAAAGCATTTTTAGGCTGAATGAGCAAATATGCTTGTTTCTGCCAATTGCAGCAAAATACTGAAAGGAAAGTGGGGTTGCCTTCATATTTGACCCAGAACAACTCAGTTCAGAATGGAAATATCATTGAAACAGCTTTTATTAAGCCAGAAATCAAGAGTTTAAGTTTTTATGCGCTTAAAAGCATTTCAGGCCGAATAAGCAAATATGCTTGTTTATTGCCAATTGCAGCAAAATACTGAAAGGAAAGTGGGTTTGCCTTCATATTTGACCCAGAACAACTCATTTCAGCATGGAAATATCATTGCAACAGCGTTTATTTAGCCAGAAATCAAGAGTGTAAGTTTTAATGCGCTTAAAAGCATTTTTAGGCCGAACTAGCAAATATGCTTTCTTCTGCCAATTGCAGCAAAATACTGAAAGGAAAGTGGGTTTGCCTTCATATTTGATCCAGAACAACTCAGTTCAGCATGGAAATATCATTGCGACTGCTTTTATTTAGCCAGAAATCAAGATTGTAAGTTTTTATGCGCTTAAAAGCTAATCAGGCCAAAGGAGCTGATTTCTGCCAATTGCAGCAAAATACTGAAAGGAAAGTGGGTTTACCTTCATATTTGACACAGAACAACTCATTTCAGCATGGAAATATCATTGCAACAGCGTTTATTTAGCCAGAAATCAAGAGTGTAAGTTTTAATGCGCTTAAAAGCATTTTTAGGCCGAACTAGCAAATATGCTTTCTTCTGCCAATTGCAGCAAAATACTGAAAGGAAAGTGGGTTTACCTTCATATTTGACACAGAACAACTCAGTTCAGCATGGAAAAATCATTGCAACAGCTTTTATTTAGCCAGAAATCAAGAGTGTAAGTTTTTATGTGCTTAAAAGCATTTTCAGGCCGAATGAGCAAATATGCTTGTTTCTGCCAATTGCAGCAAAATACTGAACGGAATGTGGGTTTGCCTTCATATTTGACACAGAACAACTCAGTTCAGCATGGAAATATCATTACAACAGCTTTTATTTAGCCAGAAATCAAGAGAATAACTTCTTATTCGCTTAAAAGCATTTTCAGGCCATAGGAGCTGATTTCTGCCAATTGCAGCAAAATACTGGAAGGAAAGTGGGTTTGCCTCATATTTGACCCAGACCAACTCAGTTCAGCATGGAAATATCATTGCAACAGCTTTTATTTAGCCAGAAATCAAGAGTTAAAGTTTTTATGTGCTTAAAAGCATTTTTAGGCTGAATGAGCAAATATGCTTGTTTCTGCCAATTGCAGCAAAATACTGAAAGGAAAGTGGGGTTGCCTTCATATTTGACCCAGAACAACTCAGTTCAGAATGGAAATATCATTGCAACAGCTGTTATTTAGCCAGAAATCAAGAGAGTAACTTTTTATTCGCTTAAAACCATTTTCAGGCCAAAGGAGCTGATTTCTGCCAATTGCAGCAAAATACTGGAAGGAAAGTGGGTTTGCCTCATATTTGACCCAGAACAACTCAGTTCAGCAAGGAAATATCATTGCAACAGCTTTTATTTAGCCAAAAATCAAGAGTGTAAGTTTTTATGCGCTTAAAAGCATTTTCAGGCCAAAGGAGCTGATTTCTGCCAATTGCAGCAAAATACTGAAAGGAAAGTGGGTTTGCCTTCATATTTGACCCAGACCAACTCAGTTCAGCATGGAAATATCATTGCAACAGCTTTTATTTAGCCAAAAATCAAGAGTGTAAGTTTTTATGCGCTTAAAAGCATTTTCAGGCCAAAGGAGCTGATTTCTGCCAATTGCAGCAAAATACTGGAAGGAAAGTGGGGTTGCCTTCATATTTGACCCAGAACAACCCAGTTCAGAATGGAAATATCATTGCAACAGCTGTTATTTAGCCAGAAATCAAGAGAGTAACTTTTTATTCGCTTAAAACCATTTTCAGGCCAAAGGAGCTGATTTCTGCCAATTGCAGCAAAATAATGAAAGGAAAGTGGGTTTGCCTTCATATTTGACCCAGAACAACTCAGTTCAGCATGGAAATATCATTGCAACAGCTTTTATTTAGCCAGAAATCAAGAGTGTAAGTTTTATGCGCTTAAAAGCATTTTCAGGCCGAATGAGCAAATATGCTTGTTTCTGCCAATTGCAGCAAAATACTGAAAGGAAAGTGGGGTTGCCTTCATATTTGACCCAGAACAACCCAGTTCAGAATGGAAATATCATTGCAACAGCTGTTATTTAGCCAGAAATCAAGAGAGTAACTTTTTATTTGCTTAAAACCATTTTCAGGCCAAAGGAGCTGATTTCTGCCAATTGCAGCAAAATAATGAAAGGAAAGTGGGTTTGCCTTCATATTTGACCCAGAACAACTCAGTTCAGCATGGAAATATCATTGCAACAGCTTTTATTTAGCCAGAAATCAAGAGTGTAAGTTTTTATGCGCTTAAAAGTATTTTCAGGCCGAATGAGCAAATATGCTTGTTTCTGCCAATTGCAGCAAAATACTGAAAGGAAAGTGGGTTTGCCTTCATATTTGACCCAGAACAACTCAGTTCAGCATGGAAATATCATTACAACAGCTGTTATTTAGCCAGAAATCAAGAGAATAACTTCTTATTCGCTTAAAAGCATTTTCAGGCCATAGGAGCTGATTTCTGCCAACTGCAGCAAAATACTGGAAGGAAAGTGGGTTTGCCTCATATTTGACCCAGACCAACTCAGTTCAGCATGGAAATATCATTGCAATAGCTTTTATTTAGCCAGAAATCAAGAGTTTAAGTTTTTATGCGCTTAAAAGCATTTTTAGGCTGAATGAGCAAATATGCTTGTTTCTGCCAATTGCAGCAAAATACTGAAAGGAAAGTGGGGTTGCCTTCATATTTGACCCAGAACAACTCAGTTCAGAATGGAAATATCATTGAAACAGCTTTTATTAAGCCAGAAATCAAGAGTTTAAGTTTTTATGCGCTTAAAAGCATTTCAGGCCGAATAAGCAAATATGCTTGTTTATTGCCAATTGCAGCAAAATACTGAAAGGAAAGTGGGTTTGCCTTCATATTTGACCCAGAACAACTCATTTCAGCATGGAAATATCATTGCAACAGCGTTTATTTAGCCAGAAATCAAGAGTGTAAGTTTTAATGCGCTTAAAAGCATTTTTAGGCCGAACTAGCAAATATGCTTTCTTCTGCCAATTGCAGCAAAATACTGAAAGGAAAGTGGGTTTGCCTTCATATTTGATCCAGAACAACTCAGTTCAGCATGGAAATATCATTGCGACTGCTTTTATTTAGCCAGAAATCAAGATTGTAAGTTTTTATGCGCTTAAAAGCTAATCAGGCCAAAGGAGCTGATTTCTGCCAATTGCAGCAAAATACTGAAAGGAAAGTGGGTTTACCTTCATATTTGACACAGAACAACTCATTTCAGCATGGAAATATCATTGCAACAGCGTTTATTTAGCCAGAAATCAAGAGTGTAAGTTTTAATGCGCTTAAAAGCATTTTTAGGCCGAACTAGCAAATATGCTTTCTTCTGCCAATTGCAGCAAAATACTGAAAGGAAAGTGGGTTTGCCTTCATATTTGATCCAGAACAACTCAGTTCAGCATGGAAATATCATTGCGACTGCTTTTATTTAGCCAGAAATCAAGATTGTAAGTTTTTATGCGCTTAAAAGCTAATCAGGCCAAAGGAGCTGATTTCTGCCAATTGCAGCAAAATACTGAAAGGAAAGTGGGTTTACCTTCATATTTGACACAGAACAACTCAGTTCAGCATGGAAAAATCATTGCAACAGCTTTTATTTAGCCAGAAATCAAGAGTGTAAGTTTTTATGTGCTTAAAAGCATTTTCAGGCCGAATGAGCAAATATGCTTGTTTCTGCCAATTGCAGCAAAATACTGAACGGAATGTGGGTTTGCCTTCATATTTGACACAGAACAACTCAGTTCAGCATGGAAATATCATTACAACAGCTTTTATTTAGCCAGAAATCAAGAGAATAACTTCTTATTCGCTTAAAAGCATTTTCAGGCCATAGGAGCTGATTTCTGCCAATTGCAGCAAAATACTGGAAGGAAAGTGGGTTTGCCTCATATTTGACCCAGACCAACTCAGTTCAGCATGGAAATATCATTGCAACAGCTTTTATTTAGCCAGAAATCAAGAGTTAAAGTTTTTATGTGCTTAAAAGCATTTTTAGGCTGAATGAGCAAATATGCTTGTTTCTGCCAATTGCAGCAAAATACTGAAAGGAAAGTGGGGTTGCCTTCATATTTGACCCAGAACAACTCAGTTCAGAATGGAAATATCATTGCAACAGCTGTTATTTAGCCAGAAATCAAGAGAGTAACTTTTTATTCGCTTAAAACCATTTTCAGGCCAAAGGAGCTGATTTCTGCCAATTGCAGCAAAATACTGAAAGGAAAGTGGGTTTGCCTTCATATTTGACCCAGACCAACTCAGTTCAGCATGGAAATATCATTGCAACAGCTTTTATTTAGCCAAAAATCAAGAGTGTAAGTTTTTATGCGCTTAAAAGCATTTTCAGGCCAAAGGAGCTGATTTCTGCCAATTGCAGCAAAATACTGGAAGGAAAGTGGGTTTGCCTCATATTTGACCCAGACCAACTCAGTTCAGCATGGAAATATCATTGCAACAGCTTTTATTTAGCCAGAAATCAAGAGTGTAAGTTTTTATGCGCTTAAAAGCATTTTTAGGCTGAATGAGCAAATATGCTTGTTTCTGCCAATTGCAGCAAAATACTGAAAGGAAAGTGGGGTTGCCTTCATATTTGACCCAGAACAACTCAGTTCAGAATGGAAATATCATTGCAACAGCTGTTATTTAGCCAGAAATCAAGAGAGTAACTTTTTATTCGCTTAAAACCATTTTCAGGCCAAAGGAGCTGATTTCTGCCAATTGCAGCAAAATACTGGAAGGAAAGTGGGTTTGCCTCATATTTGACCCAGACCAACTCAGTTCAGCATGGAAATATCATTGCAATAGCTTTTATTTAGCCAGAAATCAAGAGTTTAAGTTTTTATGCGCTTAAAAGCATTTTTAGGCTGAATGAGCAAATATGCTTGTTTCTGCCAATTGCAGCAAAATACTGAAAGGAAAGTGGGGTTGCCTTCATATTTGACCCAGAACAACTCAGTTCAGAATGGAAATATCATTGAAACAGCTTTTATTAAGCCAGAAATCAAGAGTTTATGTTTTTATGCGCTTAAAAGCATTTCAGGCCGAATAAGTAAATATGCTTGTTTATTGCCAATTGCAGCAAAATACTGAAAGGAAAGTGGGTTTGCCTTCATATTTGACCCAGAAAGACTCATTTCAGCATGGAAATATCATTGCAACAGCGTTTATTTAGCCAGAAATCAAGAGTGTAAGTTTTAATGCGCTTAAAAGCATTTTTAGGCCGAACTAGCAAATATGCTTTCTTCTGCCAATTGCAGCAAAATACTGAAAGGAAAGTGGGTTTGCCTTCATATTTGATCCAGAACAAATCAGTTCAGCATGGAAATATCATTGCGACTGCTTTTATTTAGCCAGAAATCAAGATTGTAAGTTTTTATGCGCTTAAAAGCTAATCAGGCCAAAGGAGCTGATTTCTGCCAATTGCAGCAAAATACTGAAAGGAAAGTGGGTTTACCTTCATATTTGACACAGAACAACTCATTTCAGCATGGAAATATCATTGCAACAGCGTTGATTTAGCCAGAAATCAAGAGTGTAAGTTTTAATGCGCTTAAAAGCATTTTTAGGCCGAACTAGCAAATATGCTTTTTTCTGCCAATTGCAGCAAAATACTGAAAGGAAAGTGGGTTTGCCTTCATATTTGATCCAGAACAACTCAGTTCAGCATGGAAATATCATTGCGACTGCTTTTATTTAGCCAGAAATCAAGATTGTAAGTTTTTGTGCGCTTAAAAGCTAATCAGGCCAAAGGAGCTGATTTCTGCCAATTGCAGCAAAATACTGGAAGGAAAGTGGGTTTGCCTCATATTTGACCCAGACCAACTCAGTTAAGCATGGAAATATCATTGCAACAGCTTTTATTTAGCCAGAAATCAAGAGTTAAAGTTTTTATGTGCTTAAAAGCATTTTTAGGCTGAATGAGCAAATATGCTTGTTTCTGCCAATTGCAGCAAAATACTGAAAGGAAAGTGGGGTTGCCTTCATATTTGACCCAGAACAACTCAGTTCAGAATGGAAATATCATTGCAACAGCTGTTATTTAGCCAGAAATCAAGAGAGTAACTTTTTATTCGCTTAAAACCATTTTCAGGCCAAAGGAGCTGATTTCTGCCAATTGCAGCAAAATACTGGAAGGAAAGTGGGTTTGCCTCATATTTGACCCAGATCAACTCAGTTCAGCAAGGAAATATCATTGCAACAGCTTTTATTTAGCCAAAAATCAAGAGTGTAAGTTTTTATGCGCTTAAAAGCATTTTCAGGCCAAAGGAGCTGATTTCTGCCAATTGCAGCAAAATACTGAAAGGAAAGTGGGTTTGCCTTCATATTTGACCCAGACCAACTCAGTTCAGCATGGAAATATCATTGCAACAGCTTTTATTTAGCCAGAAATCAAGAGTGTAAGTTTTTATGCGCTTAAAAGCATTTTCAGGCCAAAGGAGCTGATTTCTGCCAATTGCAGCAAAATACTGGAAGGAAAGTGGGTTTGCCTCATATTTGACCCAGACCAACTCAGTTCAGCATGGAAATATCATTGCAACAGCTTTTATTTAGCCAGAAATCAAGAGTGTAAGTTTTTATGCGCTTAAAAGCATTTTTAGGCTGAATGAGCAAATATGCTTGTTTCTGCCAATTGCAGCAAAATACTGAAAGGAAAGTGGGGTTGCCTTCATATTTGACCCAGAACAACTCAGTTCAGAATGGAAATATCATTGCAACAGCTGTTATTTAGCCAGAAATCAAGAGAGTAACTTTTTATTCGCTTAAAACCATTTTCAGGCCAAAGGAGCTGATTTCTGCCAATTGCAGCAAAATACTGGAAGGAAAGTGGGTTTGCCTCATATTTGACCCAGACCAACTCAGTTCAGCATGGAAATATCATTGCAATAGCTTTTATTTAGCCAGAAATCAAGAGTTTAAGTTTTTATGCGCTTAAAAGCATTTTTAGGCTGAATGAGCAAATATGCTTGTTTCTGCCAATTGCAGCAAAATACTGAAAGGAAAGTGGGGTTGCCTTCATATTTGACCCAGAACAACTCAGTTCAGAATGGAAATATCATTGAAACAGCTTTTATTAAGCCAGAAATCAAGAGTTTATGTTTTTATGCGCTTAAAAGCATTTCAGGCCGAATAAGTAAATATGCTTGTTTATTGCCAATTGCAGCAAAATACTGAAAGGAAAGTGGGTTTGCCTTCATATTTGACCCAGAAAGACTCATTTCAGCATGGAAATATCATTGCAACAGCGTTTATTTAGCCAGAAATCAAGAGTGTAAGTTTTAATGCGCTTAAAAGCATTTTTAGGCCGAACTAGCAAATATGCTTTCTTCTGCCAATTGCAGCAAAATACTGAAAGGAAAGTGGGTTTGCCTTCATATTTGATCCAGAACAAATCAGTTCAGCATGGAAATATCATTGCGACTGCTTTTATTTAGCCAGAAATCAAGATTGTAAGTTTTTATGCGCTTAAAAGCTAATCAGGCCAAAGGAGCTGATTTCTGCCAATTGCAGCAAAATACTGAAAGGAAAGTGGGTTTACCTTCATATTTGACACAGAACAACTCATTTCAGCATGGAAATATCATTGCAACAGCGTTGATTTAGCCAGAAATCAAGAGTGTAAGTTTTAATGCGCTTAAAAGCATTTTTAGGCCGAACTAGCAAATATGCTTTTTTCTGCCAATTGCAGCAAAATACTGAAAGGAAAGTGGGGTTGCCTTCATATTTGACCCAGAACAACTCAGTTCAGAATGGAAATATCATTGCAACAGCTGTTATTTAGCCAGAAATCAAGAGAGTAACTTTTTATTCGCTTAAAACCATTTTCAGGCCAAAGGAGCTGATTTCTGCCAATTGCAGCAAAATACTGGAAGGAAAGTGGGTTTGCCTCATATTTGACCCAGAACAACTCAGTTCAGCAAGGAAATATCATTGCAACAGCTTTTATTTAGCCAAAAATCAAGAGTGTAAGTTTTTATGCGCTTAAAAGCATTTTCAGGCCAAAGGAGCTGATTTCTGCCAATTGCAGCAAAATACTGAAAGGAAAGTGGGTTTGCCTTCATATTTGACCCAGACCAACTCAGTTCAGCATGGAAATATCATTGCAACAGCTTTTATTTAGCCAAAAATCAAGAGTGTAAGTTTTTATGCGCTTAAAAGCATTTTCAGGCCAAAGGAGCTGATTTCTGCCAATTGCAGCAAAATACTGGAAGGAAAGTGGGTTTGCCTCATATTTGACCCAGACCAACTCAGTTCAGCATGGAAATATCATTGCAACAGCTTTTATTTAGCCAGAAATCAAGAGTGTAAGTTTTTATGCGCTTAAAAGCATTTTTAGGCCGAATGAGCAAATATTCTTCTTTCTGCCAATTGCAGCAAAATACTGAAAAAAAAAAGTGGGTTTGCCTTCATATTTGACCCAGAACAACTCAGTTCAGCATGGAAATATCATTGCAACAGCTTTTATTTAGCCAGAAATAAAGAGTGTAAGTTTTTATGCGCTTAACAGCATTTTCAGGCCAAATGAGCTGATTTCTGCCAATTGCAGCAAAATACTGAAAGGAAAGTGAGGCTGCCTTCATATTTGATCCAGAATAACTCAGTTCAGGGTGGAAATATCATTGCAACAGCTTTTATTTAGCCAGTAATCAAGAGTGTAAGTTTTTATGCGCCTAAAAGCATTTTCAGGCCAAATGAGCAAATATGCTTTCTTCTGCCAATTGCAGCAAAATACTGAAAGGAAAGTGGGTTTGCCTTCATATTTGATCCAGAACAACTCAGTTCAGCATGGAAATATCATTGCAACAGCTTTTATTTAGCCAGAAATCAAGAGTGTAAGTTTTTAAGCGCTTAAAAGCATTTTCAGGCCAAATGAGCTGGTATCTGCCAATTGCAGCAAAATACTGGAAGGAAAGTGGGTTTACCTTCATATTTGACCCAGAACAACTCAGTTCAGCATGGAAATATCATTGCAACAGCTTTTATTTAGCCAGAAATCAAGATTGTAAGTTTTTATGCGCTTAAAAGCATTTTCAGGCCGAATAAGCAAATATGCCTGTTTCTGCCAATTGCAGCAAAATACTGAAAGGAAAGTGGGTTTGCCTTCATATTTGACCGAGAACAACTCAGTTCAGCATGGAAATATCATTGCAACAGTTTTTATTTAGCCAGAAATCAAGAGTTTAAGTTTATATGCGCTTAAAAGCATTTTCAGGCCAAATAAGCAAATATGCCTGTTTCTGCCAATTGCAGCAAAATACTGAAAGGAAAGTGGGTTTGCCTTCATATTTGACCCAGAACAACTCAGTTCAGCATGGAAATATCATTGCAACAGCTTTTATTTAGCCAGAAATCAAGAGTGTAAGTTTTTATGCGCTTAAAAGCATTTTTAGGCGAAATGAGCTGATTTCTGCCAATTGCAGCAAAATACTGAAAGGAAAGTGGGTTTGCCTTCATATTTGACCCAGAACAACTCACTTCAGCATGGAAATATCATTGCAACAGCTTTTATTTAGCCAGAAATCAAGAGTTTAAGTTTTATGCGCTTAAAAGCATTTTCAGGCCGAATGAGCAAATATGCTTGTTTCTACCAATTGCAGCAAAATACTGAAAGGAAAGTGGGTTTGCCTTCATATTTGACCCAGAACAACTCAGTTCAGCATGGAAATATCATTACAACAGCTGTTATTTAGCCAGAATCAAGAGAATAACTTCTTATTCGCTTAAAAGCATTTTCAGGCCATAGGAGCTGATTTCTGCCAACTGCAGCAAAATACTGGAAGGAAAGTGGGTTTGCCTCATATTTGACCCAGACCAACTCAGTTCAGCATGGAAATATCATTGCAATAGCTTTTATTTAGCCAGAAATCAAGAGTTTAAGTTTTTATGCGCTTAAAAGCATTTTTAGGCTGAATGAGCAAATATGCTTGTTTCTGCCAATTGCAGCAAAATACTGAAAGGAAAGTGGGGTTGCCATCATATTTGACCCAGAACAACTCAGTTCAGAATGGAAATATCATTGAAACAGCTTCTATTAAGCCAGAAATCAAGAGTTTAAGTTTTTATGCGCTTAAAAGCATTTTTAGGCTGAATGAGCAAATATGCTTGTTTCTGCCAATTGCAGCAAAATACTGAAAGGAAAGTGGGTTTGCCTTCATATTTGACCCAGAACAACTCATTTCAGCATGGAAATATCATTGCAACAGCGTTTATTTAGCCAGAAATCAAGAGTGTAAGTTTTAATGCGCTTAAAAGCATTTTTAGGCCGAACTAGCAAATATGCTTTCTTCTGCCAATTGCAGCAAAATACTGAAAGGAAAGTGGGTTTGCCTTCATATTTGATCCAGAACAACTCAGTTCAGCATGGAAATATCATTGCGACTGCTTTTATTTAGCCAGAAATCAAGATTGTAAGTTTTTATGCGCTTAAAAGCTAATCAGGCCAAAGGAGCTGATTTCTGCCAATTGCAGCAAAATACTGAAAGGAAAGTGGGTTTACCTTCATATTTGACACAGAACAACTCAGTTCAGCATGGAAATATCATTGCAACAGCTTTTATTTAGCCAGAAATCAAGAGTGTAAGTTTTTATGTGCTTAAAAGCATTTTCAGGCCGAATGAGCAAATATGCTTGTTTCTGCCAATTGCAGCAAAATACTGAACGGAATGTGGGTTTGCCTTCATATTTGACCCAGAACAACTCAGTTCAGCATGGAAATATCATTACAACAGCTGTTATTTAGCCAGAAATCAAGAGAATAACTTCTTATTCGCTTAAAAGCATTTTCAGGCCATAGGAGCTGATTTCTGCCAATTGCAGCAAAATACTGGAAGGAAAGTGGGTTTGCCTCATATTTGACCCAGACCAACTCAGTTCAGCATGGAAATATCATTGCAACAGCTTTTATTTAGCCAGAAATCAAGAGTTAAAGTTTTTATGCGCTTAAAAGCATTTTTAGGCTGAATGAGCAAATATGCTTGTTTCTGCCAATTGCAGCAAAATACTGAAAGGAAAGTGGGGTTGCCTTCATATTTGACCCAGAACAACTCAGTTCAGAATGGAAATATCATTGCAACAGCTGTTATTTAGCCAGAAATCAAGAGAGTAACTTTTTATTCGCTTAAAACCATTTTCAGGCCAAAGGAGCTGATTTCTGCCAATTGCAGCAAAATACTGGAAGGAAAGTGGGTTTGCCTTCATATTTGATCCAGAACAACTCAGTTCAGCATGGAAATATCATTGCAACAGCTTTTATTTAGCCAGAAATCAAGAGTGTAAGTTTTTAAGCGCTTAAAAGCATTTTCAGGCCAAATGAGCTGGTATCTGCCAATTGCAGCAAAATACTGGAAGGAAAGTGGGTTTACCTTCATATTTGACCCAGAACAACTCAGTTCAGCATGGAAATATCATTGCAACAGCTTTTTTTTAGCCAGAAATCAAGATTGTAAGTTTTTATGCGCTTAAAAGCATTTTCAGGCCGAATAAGCAAATATGCCTGTTTCTGCCAATTGCAGCAAAATACTGAAAGGAAAGTGGGTTTGCCTTCATATTTGACCGAGAACAACTCAGTTCAGCATGGAAATATCATTGCAACAGCTTTTATTTAGCCAGAAATCAAGAGTTTAAGTTTATATGCGCTTAAAAGCATTTTCAGGCCAAATAAGCAAATATGCCTGTTTCTGCCAATAACAGCAAAATACTGAAAGGAAAGTGGGTTTGCCTTCATATTTGACCCAGAACAACTCAGTTCAGCATGGAAATATTATTGCAACAGCTTTTATTTTGCCAGAAATCAAGAGTGTAAGTTTTTATGCGCTTAAAAGCATTTTTAGGCGAAATGAGCTGATTTCTGCCAATTGCAGCAAAATACTGAAAGGAAAGTTGGGTTGCCTTCATATTTGACCCAGTACAACTCAGGTCAACATGAAAATATCATTGCAACAGCTTTTATTTAGCCAGAAATCAAGAGTGTAAGTTTTTAAGCGCTTAAAAGCATTTTCAGGCCAAATGAGCTGGTATCTGCCAATTGCAGCAAAATACTGGAAGGAAAGTGGGTTTGCCTTCATATTTGACCCAGAACAACTCAGTTCAGCATGGAAATATCATTGCAACAGCTTTTATTTAGCCAGAAATCAAGAGTGTAAGTTTTTATGCGCTTAAAAACATTTTCAGGCCGAATGAGCAAATATGCTTTTTTCTGCCAATTGCAGCAAAATACTGAAAGGAAAGTGGGTTTGCCTTCATATTTGACCCAGAACAACTCAGTTCAGCATGGAAATATCATTGCAACAGCTTTTATTTAGCCAGAGATCAAGAGTCTAAGTTTTTATGCGCTTTAAAGCATTTTCAGGCCAAATGAGCTGATTTCTGCCAATTGCAGCAAAATACTGAAAGGAAAGTGGGGTTGCCTTCATATTTGACCCAGTACAACTCAGGTCAACATGAAAATATCATTGCAACAGCTTTTATTTAGCCAGAAATCAAGAGTGTAAGTTTTTATGCGCTTAAAACCAATTCAGGCCCAAGGAGCTGATTTCTGCCAATTGCAGCAAAATACTGAAAGGAAAGTGGGTTTACCTTCATATTTGACACAGAACAACTCAGTTCAGCATGGAAAAATCATTGTAACAGCTTTTATTTAGCCAGAAATCAAGAGTGTAAGTTCTTATGTGCTTAAAAGCATTTTCAGGCCAAATGAGCAAATATGCTTGTTTCTGCCAATTGCAGCAAAATACTGAAAGGAAAGTGGGTTTGCCTTCATATTTGACCCAGACCAATTCAGTTCAGCATGGAAATATCATTGCAACAGCTTTTATTTAGCCAGAAATCAAGAGTGTAAGTTTTTATGCGCATAAAAGCAATTCAGGCCAAAGGAGCTGATTTCTGCCAATTGCAGCAAAATACTGAAAGGAAAGTGGGTTTACCTTCATATTTGACACAGAACAACTCAGTTCAGCATGGAAAAATCATTGTAACAGCTTTTATTTAGCCAGAAATCAAGAGTGTAAGTTTTTATGTGCTTAAAAGCATTTTCAGGCCGAATGAGCAAATATGCTTTTTTCTGCCAATTGCAGCAAAATACTGAACGGAAAGTGGGTTTGCCTTCATATTTGACCCAGAACAACTCAGTTCAGCATGGAAATATCATTACAACAGCTGTTATTTAGCCAGAAATCAAGAGAATAACTTCTTATTCGCTTAAAAGCATTTTCAGGCCATAGGAGCTGATTTCTGCCAATTGCAGCAAAATACTGGAAGGAAAGTGGGTTTGCCTCATATTTGACCCAGACCAACTCAGTTCAGCATGGAAATATCATTGCAACAGCTTTTATTTAGCCAGAAATCAAGAGTTTAAGTTTTTATGCGCTTAAAAGCATTTTTAGGCTGAATGAGCAAATATGCTTGTTTCTGCCAATTGCAGCAAAATACTGAAAGGAAAGTGGGGTTGCCTTCATATTTGACCCAGAACAACTCAGTTCAGAATGGAAATATCATTGCAACAGCTGTTATTTAGCCAGAAATCAAGAGAGTAACTTTTTATTCGCTTAAAACCATTTTCAGGCCAAAGGAGCTGATTTCTGCAAATTGCAGCAAAATACTGAAAGGAAAGTGGGTTTGCCTTCATATTTGACCCAGAACAACTCAGTTCAGCAAGGAAATATCATTGCAACAGCTTTTATTTAGCCAAAAATCAAGAGTGTAAGTTTTTATGCGCTTAAAAGCATTTTCAGGCCAAAGGAGCTGATTTCTGCCAAATGCAGCAAAATACTGGAAGGAAAGTGGGTTTGCCTCATATTTGACCCAGACCAACTCAGTTCAGCATGGAAATATCATTGCAACAGCTTTTATTTAGCCAGAAATCAAGAGTGTAAGTTTTTAAGCGCTTAAAAGCATTTTCAGGCCAAATGAGCTGGTATCTGCCAATTGCAGCAAAATACTGGAAGGAAAGTGGGTTTGCCTTCATATTTGACCCAGAACAACTCAGTTCAGCATGGAAATATCATTGCAACAGCTTTTATTTAGCCAGAAATCAAGAGTGTAAGTTTTTATGCGCTTAAAAGCATTTTCAGGCCGAATAAGCAAATATGCCTGTTTCTGCCAATTGCAGCAAAATACTGAAAGGAAAGTGGGTTTGCCTTCATATTTGACCGAGAACAACTCAGTTCAGCCTGGAAATATCATTGCAACAGCTTTTATTTAGCCAGAAATCAAGAGTTTAAGTTTTTATGCGCTTAAAAGCATTTTCAGGCCGAATAAGCAAATATGCCTGTTTCTGCCAATTGCAGCAAAATACTGAAAGGAAAGTGGGTTTGCCTTCATATTTGACCGAGAACAACTCAGTTCAGCATGGAAATATCATTGCAACAGCTTTTATTTAGCCAGAAATCAAGAGTGTAAGTTTTTATGCGCTTAAAAGTATTTTTAGGGGAAATGAGCTGATTTCTGCCAATTGCAGCAAAATACTGAAAGGAAAGTGGGTTTGCCTTCATATTTGACCCAGAACAACTCAGTTCAGCATGGAAATATCATTGCAACAGCTTTTATTTAGCCAGAAATCAAGATTGTAAGTTTTTTTGAGCTTAAAAGCTATTCAGGCCAAAGGTGCTGATTTCTGCCAATTGCATCAAAATACTGAAAGGAAAGTGGGTTTGCCTTCATATTTGACCCAGTACAACTCAGGTCAACATGTAAATATCATTGCAACAGCTTTTATTTAGCCAGTAATCAAGAGTGTATGTTTTTATGCTCTAAAAAGAATTTCAGGCCGAATAAGCAAATATGCTTGTTTCTGCCAATTGCAGCAAAATACTGAAAGGAAAGTGGGTTTGCCTTCATATTTGACCCACAACAACTCAGTTTAGCATGGAAATATCATTGCAACAGCTTTTATTTAGCCAGAAATCAAGAGTGTAAGTTTTTATGCGCTTTAAAGCATTTTCAGGCCAAATGAGCTGATTTCTGCCAATTGCAGCAAAATACTGAAAGGAAAGTGGGGTTGCCTTCATATTTGACCCAGAACAACTCAGTTTAGCATGGAAATATCATTGCAACAGCTTTTATTTAGCCAGAAATCAAGAGTGTAAGTTTTTATGCGCTTAAAAGCATTTTCAGGCCAAATGAGCAAATATGCTTGTTTCTGCCAATTGCAGCAAAATACTGAAAGGAAAGTGGGTTTGCCTTCATATTTGACCCAGAACAACTCAGTTCAGCATGGAAATATCATTGCAACAGCTTTTATTTATCCAGAAATCAAGAGTGTAAGTTTTTATGCGCTTAAAAGCATTTTTAGGCGAAATGAGCTGATTTCTGCCAATTGCAGCAAAATACTGAAAGGAAAGTGGGGTTGCCTTCATATTTGACCCAGTACAACTCAGGTCAACATGAAAATATCATTGCAACAGCTTTTATTTAGCCAGTAATCAAGAGTGTATGTTTTTATGCTCTAAAAAGAATTTCAGGCCGAATAAGCAAATATGCTTGTTTCTGCCAATTGCAGCAAAATACTGAAAGGAAAGTGGGTTTGCCTTCATATTTGACCCAGAACAACTCAGTTTAGCATGGAAATATCATTGCAACAGCTTTTATTTAGCCAGAAATCAAGAGTGTAAGTTTTTATGCGCTTAAAAGCATTTTCAGGCCAAATGAGCAAATATGCTTGTTTCTGCCAATTGCAGCAAAATACTGAAAAGAAAGTGGGTTTTCCTTCATATTTGACCCAGAACAACTCAGTTTAGCATGGAAATATCATTGCAACAGCTTTTATTTAGCCACAAATCAAGAGTGTAAGTTTTTATGCGCTTAAAAGCATTGTTAGGCCAAATGAGCTGATTTCTGCCAATTGCAGCAAAATACTGAAAGGAAAGTGGGTTTGCCTTCATATTTGACCCAGAACAACTCAGTTCAGCATGAAAATATCATTGCAACAGCTTTTATTTAGCCAGTAATCAAGAGTGTAAGTTTTTATGCTCTAAAAAGAATTTCAGGCCGAATGAGCACATATGCTTGTTTCTGCCAATTGCAGCAAAATACTGAAAGGAAAGTGGGTTTTCCTTCATATTTGACCCAGAACAACTCAGTTCAGCATGGAAATATCATTGCAACAGCTTTTATTTAGCCAGAAATCAAAAGTGTAAGTTTTTAAGCGCTTAAAAGCATTTTCAGGCCAAATGAGCTGGTATCTGCCAATTGCAGCAAAATACTGGAAGGAAAGTGGGTTTGCCTTCATATTTCACCCAGAACAACTCAGTTCAGCATGGAAATATCATTGCAACAGCTTTTATTTAGCCAGAAATCAAGAGTGTAAGTTTTTATGCGCTTAAAAGCATTTTTAGGCGAAATGAGCTGATTTCTGCCAATTGCAGCAAAATACTGAAAGGAAAGTGGGGTTGCCTTCATATTTGACCCAGTACAACTCAGGTCAACATGAAAATATCATTGCAACAGCTTTTATTTAGCCAGTAATCAAGAGTGTAAGTTTTTATGCTCTAAAAAGAATTTCAGGCCGAATGAGCACATATGCTTGTTTCTGCCAATTGCAGCAAAATACTGAAAGGAAAGTGGGTTTTCCTTCATATTTGACCCAGAACAACTCAGTTCAGCATGGAAATATCATTGCAACAGCTTTTATTTAGCCAGAAATCAAGAGTGTAAGTTTTTAAGCGCTTAAAAGCATTTTCAGGCCAAATGAGCTGGTATCTGCCAATTGCAGCAAAATACTGGAAGGAAAGTGGGTTTGCCTTCATATTTGACCCAGAACAACTCAGTTCAGCATGGAAATATCATTGCAACAGCTTTTATTTAGCCAGAAATCAAGAGTGTAAGTTTTTATGCGCTTAAAAGCATTTTCAGGCCGAATAAGCAAATATGCTTTCTTCTGCCAATTGCAGCAAAATACTGAAAGGAAAGTGGGTTTGCCTTCATATTTGACCCACAACAACTCAGTTTAGCATGGAAATATCATTGCAACAGCTTTTATTTAGCCAGAAATCAAGAGTGTAAGTTTTTATGCGCTTAAAAGCATTTTTAGGCGAAATGAGCTGATTTCTGCCAATTGCAGCAAAATACTGAAAGGAAAGTGGGTTTGCCTTCATATTTGACCCAGAACAACTCAGTTCAGCATGGAAATATCATTGCAACAGCTTTTATTTAGCCAGAAATCAAGATTGTAAGTTTTTTTGAGCTTAAAAGCTATTCAGGCCAAAGGAGCTGATTTCTGCCAATTGCATCAAAATACTGAAAGGAAAGTGGGTTTGCCTTCATATTTGACCCAGAACAAATCAGTTCAGCATGGAAATATCATTGCAACAGCTTTTATTTAGCCAGAAATCAAGAGTGTAAGTTTTTATGCGCTTAAAAGCATTTTCAGGCCAACGGAGCTGATTTCTGCCAATTGCAGCAAAATACTGGAAGGAAAGTGGGTTTGCCTCATATTTGACCCAGACCAACTCAGTTCAGCATGGAAATATCATTGCAACAGCTTTTATTTAGCCAAAAATCAAGAGTGTAAGTTTTTATGCGCTTAAAAGCATTTTCAGGCCAAAGGAGCTGATTTCTGCCAATTGCAGCAAAATACTGGAAGGAAAGTGGGTTTGCCTCATATTTGACCCAGACCAACTCAGTTCAGCATGGAAATATCATTGCAACAGCTTTTATTTAGCCAGAAATCAAGAGTGTAAGTTTTTATGCGCTTAAAAGCATTTTTAGGCCGAATGAGCAAATATTCTTGTTTCTGCCAATTGCAGCAAAATACTGAAAGGAAAGTGGGGTTGCCTTCATAGTTGATCCAGAACAACTCAGTTCAGGGTGGAAATATCATTGCAACAGCTTTTATTTAGCCAGAAATCAAGAGTGTAAGTTTTTATGTGCTTAAAAGCATTTTCAGGCCAAATGAGCAAATATGCTTTCTTCTGCCAATTGCAGCAAAATACTGAAAGGAAAGTGGGTTTGCCTTCATATTTGATCCAGAACAACTCAGTTCAGCATGGAAATATCATTGCGACAGCTTTTATTTAGCCAGAAATCAAGATTGTAAGTTTTTATGCGCTTAAAAGCTATTCAGGCCAAAGGAGCTGATTTCTGCCAATTGCATCAAAATACTGAAAGGAAAGTGAATTTGCCTTTATATTTGACCCAGAACAAATCAGTTCAGCATGGAAATATCATTGCAACAGCTTTTATTTAGCCAGAAATCAAGAGTGTAAGTTTTTATGCGCTTAACAGCATTTTCAGGCCGAATGAGCAAATATGCTTGTTTCTGCCAATTGCAGCAAAATACTGAAAGGAAAGTGGGTTTGCCTTCATATTTGACCCAGAACAACTCAGTTCAGCATGGAAATATCATTGCGACAGCTTTTATTTAGCCAGAAATCAAGATTGTAAGTTTTTATGCGCTTAAAAGCTATTCAGGCCAAAGGAGCTGATTTCTGCCAATTGCATCAAAATACTGAAAGGAAAGTGAATTTGCCTTTATATTTGACCCAGAACAAATCAGTTCAGCATGGAAATATCATTGCAACAGCTTTTATTTAGCCAGAAATCAAGAGTGTAAGTTTTTATGCGCTTAAAAGCATTTTCAGGCCGAATAAGCAAATATGCCTGTTTCTGCCAATTGCAGCAAAATACTGAAAAGAAAGTGGGTTTGCCTTCATATTTGACCCAGAAGAACTCAGTTCAGCATGGAAATATCATTGCAACAGCTTTTATTTAGCCAGTAATCAAGAGTTTAAGTTTTTATGCGCTTAAAAGCATTTTTAGGCTGAATGAGCAAATATGCTTGTTTCTGCCAATTGCAGCAAAATACTGAAAGGAAAGTGGGGTTGCCTTCATATTTGACCCAGAACAACTCAGTTCAGAATGGAAATATCATTGCAACAGCTGTTATTTAGCCAGAAATCAAGAGAGTAACATTTTATTCGCTTAAAACCATTTTCAGGCCAAAGGAGCTGATTTCTGCCAATTGCAGCAAAATACTGAAAGGAAAGTGGGTTTGCCTTCATATTTGACCCAGAACAAATCAGTTCAGCACGGAAATATCATTGCAACAGGTTTTATTTAGCCAGAAATCAAGAGTGTAAGTTTTTATGCGCTTAAAAGCATTTTTAGGCCAAATGAGCTGATTTCTGCCAATTGCAGCAAAATACTGAAAGGAAAGTGGGTTTGCCTTCATATTTGACCCAGAACAACTCAGTTCAGCATGAAAATATCATTGCAACAGCTTTTATTTAGCCAGTAATCAAGAGTGTAAGTTTTTATGCTCTAAAAAGAATTTCAGGCCGAATGAGCACATATGCTTGTTTCTGCCAATTGCAGCAAAATACTGAAAGGAAAGTGGGTTTGCCTTCATATTTGACCCAGAACAACTCAGTTCAGCATGGAAATATCATTGCAACAGCTTTTATTTAGCCAGAAATCAAGATTGTAAGTTTTTTTGAGCTTAAAAGCTATTCAGGCCAAAGGTGCTGATTTCTGCCAATTGCATCAAAATACTGAAAGGAAAGTGGGTTTGCCTTCATATTTGACCCAGTACAACTCAGGTCAACATGTAAATATCATTGCAACAGCTTTTATTTAGCCAGTAATCAAGAGTGTATGTTTTTATGCTCTAAAAAGAATTTCAGGCCGAATAAGCAAATATGCTTGTTTCTGCCAATTGCAGCAAAATACTGAAAGGAAAGTGGGTTTGCCTTCATATTTGACCCACAACAACTCAGTTTAGCATGGAAATATCATTGCAACAGCTTTTATTTAGCCAGAAATCAAGAGTGTAAGTTTTTATGCGCTTTAAAGCATTTTCAGGCCAAATGAGCTGATTTCTGCCAATTGCAGCAAAATACTGAAAGGAAAGTGGGGTTGCCTTCATATTTGACCCAGAACAACTCAGTTTAGCATGGAAATATCATTGCAACAGCTTTTATTTAGCCAGAAATCAAGAGTGTAAGTTTTTATGCGCTTAAAAGCATTTTCAGGCCAAATGAGCAAATATGCTTGTTTCTGCCAATTGCAGCAAAATACTGAAAAGAAAGTGGGTTTTCCTTCATATTTGACCCAGAACAACTCAGTTTAGCATGGAAATATCATTGCAACAGCTTTTATTTAGCCACAAATCAAGAGTGTAAGTTTTTATGCGCTTAAAAGCATTGTTAGGCCAAATGAGCTGATTTCTGCCAATTGCAGCAAAATACTGAAAGGAAAGTGGGTTTGCCTTCATATTTGACCCAGAACAACTCAGTTCAGCATGAAAATATCATTGCAACAGCTTTTATTTAGCCAGTAATCAAGAGTGTAAGTTTTTATGCTCTAAAAAGAATTTCAGGCCGAATGAGCACATATGCTTGTTTCTGCCAATTGCAGCAAAATACTGAAAGGAAAGTGGGTTTTCCTTCATATTTGACCCAGAACAACTCAGTTCAGCATGGAAATATCATTGCAACAGCTTTTATTTAGCCAGAAATCAAAAGTGTAAGTTTTTAAGCGCTTAAAAGCATTTTCAGGCCAAATGAGCTGGTATCTGCCAATTGCAGCAAAATACTGGAAGGAAAGTGGGTTTGCCTTCATATTTCACCCAGAACAACTCAGTTCAGCATGGAAATATCATTGCAACAGCTTTTATTTAGCCAGAAATCAAGAGTGTAAGTTTTTATGCGCTTAAAAGCATTTTTAGGCGAAATGAGCTGATTTCTGCCAATTGCAGCAAAATACTGAAAGGAAAGTGGGGTTGCCTTCATATTTGACCCAGTACAACTCAGGTCAACATGAAAATATCATTGCAACAGCTTTTATTTAGCCAGTAATCAAGAGTGTAAGTTTTTATGCTCTAAAAAGAATTTCAGGCCGAATGAGCACATATGCTTGTTTCTGCCAATTGCAGCAAAATACTGAAAGGAAAGTGGGTTTTCCTTCATATTTGACCCAGAACAACTCAGTTCAGCATGGAAATATCATTGCAACAGCTTTTATTTAGCCAGAAATCAAGAGTGTAAGTTTTTAAGCGCTTAAAAGCATTTTCAGGCCAAATGAGCTGGTATCTGCCAATTGCAGCAAAATACTGGAAGGAAAGTGGGTTTGCCTTCATATTTGACCCAGAACAACTCAGTTCAGCATGGAAATATCATTGCAACAGCTTTTATTTAGCCAGAAATCAAGAGTGTAAGTTTTTATGCGCTTAAAAGCATTTTCAGGCCGAATAAGCAAATATGCTTTCTTCTGCCAATTGCAGCAAAATACTGAAAGGAAAGTGGGTTTGCCTTCATATTTGACCCAGAACAACTCAGTTCAGCATGGAAATATCATTGCAACAGCTTTTATTTAGCCAGAAATCAAGATTGTAAGTTTTTTTGAGCTTAAAAGCTATTCAGGCCAAAGGAGCTGATTTCTGCCAATTGCATCAAAATACTGAAAGGAAAGTGGGTTTGCCTTCATATTTGACCCAGAACAAATCAGTTCAGCATGGAAATATCATTGCAACAGCTTTTATTTAGCCAGAAATCAAGAGTGTAAGTTTTTATGCGCTTAAAAGCATTTTCAGGCCAACGGAGCTGATTTCTGCCAATTGCAGCAAAATACTGGAAGGAAAGTGGGTTTGCCTCATATTTGACCCAGACCAACTCAGTTCAGCATGGAAATATCATTGCAACAGCTTTTATTTAGCCAAAAATCAAGAGTGTAAGTTTTTATGCGCTTAAAAGCATTTTCAGGCCAAAGGAGCTGATTTCTGCCAATTGCAGCAAAATACTGGAAGGAAAGTGGGTTTGCCTCATATTTGACCCAGACCAACTCAGTTCAGCATGGAAATATCATTGCAACAGCTTTTATTTAGCCAGAAATCAAGAGTGTAAGTTTTTATGCGCTTAAAAGCATTTTTAGGCCGAATGAGCAAATATTCTTGTTTCTGCCAATTGCAGCAAAATACTGAAAGGAAAGTGGGGTTGCCTTCATATTTGATCCAGAACAACTCAGTTCAGGGTGGAAATATCATTGCAACAGCTTTTATTTAGCCAGAAATCAAGAGTGTAAGTTTTTATGTGCTTAAAAGCATTTTCAGGCCAAATGAGCAAATATGCTTTCTTCTGCCAATTGCAGCAAAATACTGAAAGGAAAGTGGGTTTGCCTTCATATTTGATCCAGAACAACTCAGTTCAGCATGGAAATATCATTGCGACAGCTTTTATTTAGCCAGAAATCAAGATTGTAAGTTTTTATGCGCTTAAAAGCTATTCAGGCCAAAGGAGCTGATTTCTGCCAATTGCATCAAAATACTGAAAGGAAAGTGAATTTGCCTTTATATTTGACCCAGAACAAATCAGTTCAGCATGGAAATATCATTGCAACAGCTTTTATTTAGCCAGAAATCAAGAGTGTAAGTTTTTATGCGCTTAACAGCATTTTCAGGCCGAATGAGCAAATATGCTTGTTTCTGCCAATTGCAGCAAAATACTGAAAGGAAAGTGGGTTTGCCTTCATATTTGACCCAGAACAACTCAGTTCAGCATGGAAATATCATTGCGACAGCTTTTATTTAGCCAGAAATCAAGATTGTAAGTTTTTATGCGCTTAAAAGCATTTTCAGGCCGAATAAGCAAATATGCCTGTTTCTGCCAATTGCAGCAAAATACTGAAAAGAAAGTGGGTTTGCCTTCATATTTGACCCAGAAGAACTCAGTTCAGCATGGAAATATCATTGCAACAGCTTTTATTTAGCCAGTAATCAAGAGTTTAAGTTTTTATGCGCTTAAAAGCATTTTTAGGCTGAATGAGCAAATATGCTTGTTTCTGCCAATTGCAGCAAAATACTGAAAGGAAAGTGGGGTTGCCTTCATATTTGACCCAGAACAACTCAGTTCAGAATGGAAATATCATTGCAACAGCTGTTATTTAGCCAGAAATCAAGAGAGTAACATTTTATTCGCTTAAAACCATTTTCAGGCCAAAGGAGCTGATTTCTGCCAATTGCAGCAAAATACTGAAAGGAAAGTGGGTTTGCCTTCATATTTGACCCAGAACAAATCAGTTCAGCACGGAAATATCATTGCAACAGGTTTTATTTAGCCAGAAATCAAGAGTGTAAGTTTTTATGCGCTTAAAAGCATTTTTAGGCCAAATGAGCTGATTTCTGCCAATTGCAGCAAAATACTGAAAGGAAAGTGGGTTTGCCTTCATATTTGACCCAGAACAACTCAGTTCAGCATGAAAATATCATTGCAACAGCTTTTATTTAGCCAGTAATCAAGAGTGTAAGTTTTTATGCTCTAAAAAGAATTTCAGGCCGAATGAGCACATATGCTTGTTTCTGCCAATTGCAGCAAAATACTGAAAGGAAAGTGGGTTTGCCTTCATATTTGACCCAGAACAACTCAGTTCAGCATGGAAATATCATTGCAACAGCTTTTATTTAGCCAGAAATCAAGATTGTAAGTTTTTTTGAGCTTAAAAGCTATTCAGGCCAAAGGTGCTGATTTCTGCCAATTGCATCAAAATACTGAAAGGAAAGTGGGTTTGCCTTCATATTTGACCCAGTACAACTCAGGTCAACATGTAAATATCATTGCAACAGCTTTTATTTAGCCAGTAATCAAGAGTGTATGTTTTTATGCTCTAAAAAGAATTTCAGGCCGAATAAGCAAATATGCTTGTTTCTGCCAATTGCAGCAAAATACTGAAAGGAAAGTGGGTTTGCCTTCATATTTGACCCACAACAACTCAGTTTAGCATGGAAATATCATTGCAACAGCTTTTATTTAGCCAGAAATCAAGAGTGTAAGTTTTTATGCGCTTTAAAGCATTTTCAGGCCAAATGAGCTGATTTCTGCCAATTGCAGCAAAATACTGAAAGGAAAGTGGGGTTGCCTTCATATTTGACCCAGAACAACTCAGTTCAGCATGGAAATATCATTGCAACAGCTTTTATTTAGCCAGAAATCAAGAGTGTAAGTTTTTATGCGCTTAAAAGCATTTTCAGGCCAAATGAGCAAATATGCTTGTTTCTGCCAATTGCAGCAAAATACTGAAAGGAAAGTGGGTTTGCCTTCATATTTGACCCAGAACAACTCAGTTCAGCATGGAAATATCATTGCAACAGCTTTTATTTATCCAGAAATCAAGAGTGTAAGTTTTTATGCGCTTAAAAGCATTTTTAGGCGAAATGAGCTGATTTCTGCCAATTGCAGCAAAATACTGAAAGGAAAGTGGGGTTGCCTTCATATTTGACCCAGTACAACTCAGGTCAACATGAAAATATCATTGCAACAGCTTTTATTTAGCCAGTAATCAAGAGTGTATGTTTTTATGCTCTAAAAAGAATTTCAGGCCGAATAAGCAAATATGCTTGTTTCTGCCAATTGCAGCAAAATACTGAAAGGAAAGTGGGTTTGCCTTCATATTTGACCCAGAACAACTCAGTTTAGCATGGAAATATCATTGCAACAGCTTTTATTTAGCCAGAAATCAAGAGTGTAAGTTTTTATGCGCTTAAAAGCATTTTCAGGCCAAATGAGCAAATATGGTTGTTTCTGCCAATTGCAGCAAAATACTGAAAAGAAAGTGGGTTTTCCTTCATATTTGACCCAGAACAACTCAGTTTAGCATGGAAATATCATTGCAACAGCTTTTATTTAGCCAGAAATCAAGAGTGTAAGTTTTTATGCGCTTAAAAGCATTGTTAGGCCAAATGAGCTGATTTCTGCCAATTGCAGAAAAATACTGAAAGGAAAGTGGGTTTGCCTTCATATTTGACCCAGAACAACTCAGTTCAGCATGAAAATATCATTGCAACAGCTTTTATTTAGCCAGTAATCAAGAGTGTAAGTTTTTATGCTCTAAAAAGAATTTCAGGCCGAATGAGCACATATGCTTGTTTCTGCCAATTGCAGCAAAATACTGAAAGGAAAGTGGGTTTTCCTTCATATTTGACCCAGAACAACTCAGTTCAGCATGGAAATATCATTGCAACAGCTTTTATTTAGCCAGAAATCAAAAGTGTAAGTTTTTAAGCGCTTAAAAGCATTTTCAGGCCAAATGAGCTGGTATCTGCCAATTGCAGCAAAATACTGGAAGGAAAGTGGGTTTGCCTTCATATTTCACCCAGAACAACTCAGTTCAGCATGGAAATATCATTGCAACAGCTTTTATTTAGCCAGAAATCAAGAGTGTAAGTTTTTATGCGCTTAAAAGCATTTTTAGGCGAAATGAGCTGATTTCTGCCAATTGCAGCAAAATACTGAAAGGAAAGTGGGGTTGCCTTCATATTTGACCCAGTACAACTCAGGTCAACATGAAAATATCATTGCAACAGCTTTTATTTAGCCAGTAATCAAGAGTGTAAGTTTTTATGCTCTAAAAAGAATTTCAGGCCGAATGAGCACATATGCTTGTTTCTGCCAATTGCAGCAAAATACTGAAAGGAAAGTGGGTTTTCCTTCATATTTGACCCAGAACAACTCAGTTCAGCATGGAAATATCATTGCAACAGCTTTTATTTAGCCAGAAATCAAGAGTGTAAGTTTTTAAGCGCTTAAAAGCATTTTCAGGCCAAATGAGCTGGTATCTGCCAATTGCAGCAAAATACTGGAAGGAAAGTGGGTTTGCCTTCATATTTGACCCAGAACAACTCAGTTCAGCATGGAAATATCATTGCAACAGCTTTTATTTAGCCAGAAATCAAGAGTGTAAGTTTTTATGCGCTTAAAAGCATTTTCAGGCCGAATAAGCAAATATGCTTTCTTCTGCCAATTGCAGCAAAATACTGAAAGGAAAGTGGGTTTGCCTTCATATTTGACCCACAACAACTCAGTTTAGCATGGAAATATCATTGCAACAGCTTTTATTTAGCCAGAAATCAAGAGTGTAAGTTTTTATGCGCTTAAAAGCATTTTTAGGCGAAATGAGCTGATTTCTGCCAATTGCAGCAAAATACTGAAAGGAAAGTGGGTTTGCCTTCATATTTGACCCAGAACAACTCAGTTCAGCATGGAAATATCATTGCAACAGCTTTTATTTAGCCAGAAATCAAGATTGTAAGTTTTTTTGAGCTTAAAAGCTATTCAGGCCAAAGGAGCTGATTTCTGCCAATTGCATCAAAATACTGAAAGGAAAGTGGGTTTGCCTTCATATTTGACCCAGAACAAATCAGTTCAGCATGGAAATATCATTGCAACAGCTTTTATTTAGCCAGAAATCAAGAGTGTAAGTTTTTATGCGCTTAAAAGCATTTTCAGGCCAACGGAGCTGATTTCTGCCAATTGCAGCAAAATACTGGAAGGAAAGTGGGTTTGCCTCATATTTGACCCAGACCAACTCAGTTCAGCATGGAAATATCATTGCAACAGCTTTTATTTAGCCAAAAATCAAGAGTGTAAGTTTTTATGCGCTTAAAAGCATTTTCAGGCCAAAGGAGCTGATTTCTGCCAATTGCAGCAAAATACTGGAAGGAAAGTGGGTTTGCCTCATATTTGACCCAGACCAACTCAGTTCAGCATGGAAATATCATTGCAACAGCTTTTATTTAGCCAGAAATCAAGAGTGTAAGTTTTTATGCGCTTAAAAGCATTTTTAGGCCGAATGAGCAAATATTCTTGTTTCTGCCAATTGCAGCAAAATACTGAAAGGAAAGTGGGGTTGCCTTCATATTTGATCCAGAACAACTCAGTTCAGGGTGGAAATATCATTGCAACAGCTTTTATTTAGCCAGAAATCAAGAGTGTAAGTTTTTATGTGCTTAAAAGCATTTTCAGGCCAAATGAGCAAATATGCTTTCTTCTGCCACTTGCAGCAAAATACTGAAAGGATAGTGGGTTTGCCTTCATATTTGATCCAGAACAACTCAGTTCAGCATGGAAATATCATTGCGACAGCTTTTATTTAGCCAGAAATCAAGATTGTAAGTTTTTATGCGCTTAAAAGCTATTCAGGCCAAAGGAGCTGATTTCTGCCAATTGCATCAAAATACTGAAAGGAAAGTGAATTTGCCTTTATATTTGACCCAGAACAAATCAGTTCAGCATGGAAATATCATTGCAACAGCTTTTATTTAGCCAGAAATCAAGAGTGTAAGTTTTTATGCGCTTAACAGCATTTTCAGGCCGAATGAGCAAATATGCTTGTTTCTGCCAATTGCAGCAAAATACTGAAAGGAAAGTGGGTTTTCCTTCATATTTGACCCAGAACAACTCAGTTCAGCATGGAAATATCATTGCAACAGCTTTTATTTAGCCAGAAATCAAGAGTGTAAGTTTTTAAGCGCTTAAAAGCATTTTCAGGCCAAATGAGCTGGTATCTGCCAATTGCAGCAAAATACTGTAAGGAAAGTGGGTTTGCCTTCATATTTGACCCAGAACAACTCAGTTCAGCATGGAAATATCATTGCAACAGCTTTTATTTAGCCAGAAATCAAGAGTGTAAGTTTTTATGCGCTTAAAAGCATTTTCAGGCCGAATAAGCAAATATGCCTGTTTCTGCCAATTGCAGCAAAATACTGAAAAGAAAGTGGGTTTGCCTTCATATTTGACCCAGAAGAACTCAGTTCAGCATGGAAATATCATTGCAACAGCTTTTATTTAGCCAGTAATCAAGAGTTTAAGTTTTTATGCGCTTAAAAGCATTTTTAGGCTGAATGAGCAAATATGCTTGTTTCTGCCAATTGCAGCAAAATACTGAAAGGAAAGTGGGGTTGCCTTCATATTTGACCCAGAACAACTCAGTTCAGAATGGAAATATCATTGCAACAGCTGTTATTTAGCCAGAAATCAAGAGAGTAACATTTTATTCGCTTAAAACCATTTTCAGGCCAAAGGAGCTGATTTCTGCCAATTGCAGCAAAATACTGAACGGAAAGTGGGTTTGCCTTCATATTTGACCCAGAACAACTCAGTTCAGCATGGAAATATCATTGCAACAGCTTTTATTTAGCCAGAAATCAAGAGAATAACTTCTTATTCGCTTAAAAGCATTTTCAGGCCATAGGAGCTGATTTCTGCCAATTGCAGCAAAATACTGGAAGGAAAGTGGGTTTGCCTCATATTTGACCCAGACCAACTCAGTTCAGCATGGAAATATCATTGCAACAGCTTTTAGTTAGCCAGAAATCAAGAGTTTAAGTTTTTATGCGCTTAAAAGCATTTTTAGGCTGAATGAGCAAATATGCTCGTTTCTGCCAATTGCAGCAAAATACTGAAAGGAAAGTGGGGTTGCCTTCATATTTGACCCAGAACAACTCAGTTCAGAATAGAAATATCATTGCAACAGCTGTTATTTAGCCAGAAATCAAGAGAGTAACTTTTTATTCGCTTAAAACCATTTTCAGGCCAAAGGAGCTGATTTCTGCAAATTGCAGCAAAATACTGAAAGGAAAGTGGGTTTGCCTTCATATTTGACCCAGAACAACTCAGTTCAGCAAGGAAATATCATTGCAACAGCTTTTATTTAGCCAAAAATCAAGAGTGTAAGTTTTTATGCGCTTAAAAGCATTTTCAGGCCAAAGGAGCTGATTTCTGCCAAATGCAGCAAAATACTGGAAGGAAAGTGGGTTTGCCTCATATTTGACCCAGACCAACTCAGTTCAGCATGGAAATATCATTGCAACAGCTTTTATTTAGCCAGAAATCAAGAGTGTAAGTTTTTATGCGCTTAAAAGCATTTTCAGGCCAAATGAGCTGGTATCTGCCAATTGCAGCAAAATACTGGAAGGAAAGTGGGTTTGCCTTCATATTTGACCCAGAACAACTCAGTTCAGCATGGAAATATCATTGCAACAGCTTTTATTTAGCCAGAAATCAAGAGTGTAAGTTTTTATGCGCTTAAAAGCATTTTCAGGCCGAATAAGCAAATATGCCTGTTTCTGCCAATTGCAGCAAAATACTGAAAGGAAAGTGGGTTTGCCTTCATATTTGACCCAAAACAACTCAGTTTAGCATGGAAATATCATTGCAACAGCTTTTATTTAGCCAGAAATCAAGAGTTTAAGTTTTTATGCGCTTAAAAGCAATTCAGGCCCAAGGAGCTGATTTCTGCCAATTGCAGCAAAATACTGAAAGGAAAGTGGGTTTACCTTCATATTTGACACAGAACAACTCAGTTCAGCATGGAAAAATCATTGTAACAGCTTTTATTTAGCCAGAAATCAAGAGTGTAAGTTTTTATGTGCTTAAAAGCATTTTCAGGCCAAATGAGCAAATATGCTTGTTTCTGCCAATTGCAGCAAAATACTGAAAGGAAAGTGGGTTTGCCTTCATATTTGACCCAGACCAACTCAGTTCAGCATGGAAATATCATTGCAACAGCTTTTATTTAGCCAGAAATCAAGAGTGTAAGTTTTTATGCGCTTAAAAGCATTTTTAGGCCAAATGAGCTGATTTCTGCCAATTGCAGCAAAATACTGAAAGGAAAGTGGGTTTGCCTTCATATTTGACCCAGAACAACTCAGTTCAGCATGGAAATATCATTGCAACAGCTTTTATTTAGCCAGAAATCAAGAGTGTAAGTTTTTATGCGCTTAAAAGCATTTTCAGGCCGAATAAGCAAATATGCCTGTTTCTGCCAATTGCAGCAAAATACTGAAAGGAAAGTGGGTTTACCTTCATATTTGACACAGAACAACTCAGTTCAGCATGGAAAAATCATTGTAACAGCTTTTATTTAGCCAGAAATCAAGAGTGTAAGTTTTTATGTGCTTAAAAGCATTTTCAGGCCAAATGAGCAAATATGCTTGTTTCTGCCAATTGCAGCAAAATACTGAAAGGAAAGTGGGTTTGCCTTCATATTTGACCCAGAACAACTCAGTTCAGCATGGAAATATCATTGCAACAGCTTTTATTTAGCCAGAAATCAAGAGTGTAAGTTTTTATGCGCTTAAAAGCAATTCAGGCCAAAGGAGCTGATTTCTGCCAATTGCAGCAAAATACTGCCTTCATATTTGACCCAAAACAACTCAGTTTAGCATGGAAATATCATTGCAACAGCTTTTATTTAGCCAGAAATCAAGAGTTTAAGTTTTTATGCGCTTAAAAGCAATTCAGGCCCAAGGAGCTGATTTCTGCCAATTGCAGCAAAATACTGAAAGGAAAGTGGGTTTACCTTCATATTTGACACAGAACAACTCAGTTCAGCATGGAAAAATCATTGTAACAGCTTTTATTTAGCCAGAAATCAAGAGTGTAAGTTTTTATGTGCTTAAAAGCATTTTCAGGCCAAATGAGCAAATATGCTTGTTTCTGCCAATTGCAGCAAAATACTGGAAGGAAAGTGGGTTTGCCTCATATTTGACCCAGACCAACTCAGTTCAGCATGGAAATATCATTGCAACAGCTTTTATTTAGCCAGAAATCAAGAGTTTAAGTTTTTATGCGCTTAAAAGCATTTTTAGGCTGAATGAGCAAATATGCTTGTTTCTGCCAATTGCAGCAAAATACTGAAAGGAAAGTGGGTTTGCCTTCATATTTGACCCAGAACAACTCGGTTCAGCAAGGAAATATCATTGCAACAGCTTTTATTTAGCCAAAAATCAAGAGTGTAAGTTTTTATGCGCTTAAAAGCATTTTCAGGCCAAAGGAGCTGATTTCTGCCAATTGCATCAAAATACTGAAAGGAAAGTGGGTTTGCCTTCATATTTGACCCAGAACAACTCAGTTCAGCATGGAAATATCATTGCAACAGCTTTTATTTAGCCAGAAATCAAGAGTGTAAGTTTTTAAGCGCTTAAAAGCATTTTCAGGCCAAATGAGCTGGTATCTGCCAATTGCAGCAAAATACTGGAAGGAAAGTGGGTTTGCCTTCATATTTGACCCAGAACAACTCAGTTCAGCATGGAAATATCATTGCAACAGCTTTTATTTAGCCAGAAATCAAGAGTGTAAGTTTTTATGCGCTTAAAAGCATTTTCAGGCCGAATAAGCAAATATGCTTTCTTCTGCCAATTGCAGCAAAATACTGAAAGGAAAGTGGGTTTGCCTTCATATTTGACCCACAACAACTCAGTTTAGCATGGAAATATCATTGCAACAGCTTTTATTTAGCCAGAAATCAAGATTGTAAGTTTTTTTGAGCTTAAAAGCTATTCAGGCCAAAGGAGCTGATTTCTGCCAATTGCATCAAAATACTGAAAGGAAAGTGGGTTTGCCTTCATATTTGACCCAGAACAAATCAGTTCAGCATGGAAATATCATTGCAACAGCTTTTATTTAGCCAAAAATCAAGAGTGTAAGTTTTTATGCGCTTAAAAGCATTTTCAGGCCAAAGGAGCTGATTTCTGCCAATTGCAGCAAAATACTGGAAGGAAAGTGGGTTTGCCTCATATTTGACCCAGACCAACTCAGTTCAGCATGGAAATATCATTGCAACAGCTTTTATTTAGCCAAAAATCAAGAGTGTAAGTTTTTATGCGCTTAAAAGCATTTTCAGGCCAAAGGAGCTGATTTCTGCCAATTGCAGCAAAATACTGGAAGGAAAGTGGGTTTGCCTCATATTTGACCCAGACCAACTCAGTTCAGCATGGAAATATCATTGCAACAGCTTTTATTTAGCCAGAAATCAAGAGTGTAAGTTTTTATGTGCTTAAAAGCATTTTCAGGCCAAATGAGCAAATATGCTTTCTTCTGCCAATTGCAGCAAAATACTGAAAGGAAAGTGGGTTTGCCTTCATATTTGATCCAGAACAACTCAGTTCAGCATGGAAATATCATTGCGACAGCTTTTATTTAGCCAGAAATCAAGATTGTAAGTTTTTATGCGCTTAAAAGCTATTCAGGCCAAAGGAGCTGATTTCTGCCAATTGCATCAAAATACTGAAAGGAAAGTGAATTTGCCTTTATATTTGACCCAGAACAAATCAGTTCAGCATGGAAATATCATTGCAACAGCTTTTATTTAGCCAGAAATCAAGAGTGTAAGTTTTTATGCGCTTAACAGCATTTTCAGGCCGAATGAGCAAATATGCTTGTTTCTGCCAATTGCAGCAAAATACTGAAAGGAAAGTGGGTTTGCCTTCATATTTGACCCAGAACAACTCAGTTCAGCATGGAAATATCATTGCAACAGCTTTTATTTAGCCAGAAATCAAGAGTGTAAGTTTTTAAGCGCTTAAAAGCATTTTCAGGCCAAATGAGCTGGTATCTGCCAATTGCAGCAAAATACTGGAAGGAAAGTGGGTTTGCCTTCATATTTGACCCAGAACAACTCAGTTCAGCATGGAAATATCATTGCAACAGCTTTTATTTAGCCAGAAATCAAGAGTGTAAGTTTTTATGCGCTTAAAAGCATTTTCAGGCCGAATAAGCAAATATGCCTGTTTCTGCCAATTGCAGCAAAATACTGAAAAGAAAGTGGGTTTACCTTCATATTTGACACAGAACAACTCAGTTCAGCATGGAAAAATCATTGTAACAGCTTTTATTTAGCCAGAAATCAAGAGTGTAAGTTTTTATGTGCTTAAAAGCATTTTCAGGCCGAATGAGCAAATATGCTTTTTTCTGCCAATTGCAGCAAAATACTGAACGGAAAGTGGGTTTGCCTCATATTTGACCCAGAACAACTCAGTTCAGCATGGAAATATCATTGCAACAACTTTTATTTAGCCAGAAATCAAGAGTTTAAGTTTTTATGCGCTTAAAAGCATTTTTAGGCTGAATGAGCAAATATGCTTGTTTCTGCCAATTGCAGCAAAATACTGAAAGGAAAGTGGGGTTGCCTTCATATTTGACCCAGAACAACTCAGTTCAGAATGGAAATATCATTGTAACAGCTGTTATTTAGCCAGAAATCAAGAGAGTAACTTTTTATTCGCTTAAAACCATTTTCAGGCCAAAGGAGCTGATTTCTGCAAATTGCAGCAAAATACTGAAAGGAAAGTGGGTTTGCCTTCATATTTGACCCAGAACAACTCGGTTCAGCAAGGAAATATCATTGCAACAGCTTTTATTTAGCCAAAAATCAAGAGTGTAAGTTTTTATGCGCTTAAAAGCATTTTCAGGCCAAAGGAGCTGATTTCTGCCAAATGCAGCAAAATACTGGAAGGAAAGTGGGTTTGCCTCATATTTGACCCAGACCAACTCAGTTCAGCATGGAAATATCATTGCAACAGCTTTTATTTAGCCAGAAATCAAGAGTGTAAGTTTTTAAGCGCTTAAAAGCATTTTCAGGCCAAATGAGCTGGTATCTGCCAATTGCAGCAAAATACTGGAAGGAAAGTGGGTTTGCCTTCATATTTGACCGAGAACAACTCAGTTCAGCATGGAAATATCATTGCAACAGCTTTTATTTAGCCAGAAATCAAGAGTTTAAGTTTTTATGCGCTTAAAAGCATTTTCAGGCCGAATAAGCAAATATGCCTGTTTCTGCCAATTGCAGCAAAATACTGATAGAAAGTGGGTTTGCCTTCATATTTGACCGAGAACAACTCAGTTCAGCATGGAAATATCATTGCAACAGCTTTTATTTAGCCAGAAATCAAGAGTGTAAGTTTTTATGGGCTTAAAAGCATTTTTAGGCCGAATGAGCAAATATTCTTGTTTCTGCCAATTGCAGCAAAATACTGAAAAAAAAAGTGGGTTTGCCTTCATATTTGACCCAGAACAACTCAGTTCAGCATGGAAATATCATTGCAACAGCTTTTATTTAGCCAGAAATAAAGAGTGTAAGTTTTTCTGCGCTTAAAAGCATTTTCAGGCCAAATGAGCTGATTTCTGCCAATTGCAGCAAAATACTGAAAGGAAAGTGGGTTTGCCTTCATATTTGACCCACAACAACTCAGTTTAGCATGGAAATATCATTGCAACAGCTTTTATTTAGCCAGAAATCAAGATTGTAAGTTTTTTTGAGCTTAAAAGCTATTCAGGCCAAAGGAGCTGATTTCTGCCAATTGCATCAAAATACTGAAAGGAAAGTGGGTTTGCCTTCATATTTGACCCAGAACAAATCAGTTCAGCATGGAAATATCATTGCAACAGCTTTTATTTAGCCAAAAATCAAGAGTGTAAGTTTTTATGCGCTTAAAAGCATTTTCAGGCCAAAGGAGCTGATTTCTGCCAATTGCAGCAAAATACTGGAAGGAAAGTGGGTTTGCCTCATATTTGACCCAGACCAACTCAGTTCAGCATGGAAATATCATTGCAACAGCTTTTATTTAGCCAAAAATCAAGAGTGTAAGTTTTTATGCGCTTAAAAGCATTTTCAGGCCAAAGGAGCTGATTTCTGCCAATTGCAGCAAAATACTGGAAGGAAAGTGGGTTTGCCTCATATTTGACCCAGACCAACTCAGTTCAGCATGGAAATATCATTGCAACAGCTTTTATTTAGCCAGAAATCAAGAGTGTAAGTTTTTATGTGCTTAAAAGCATTTTCAGGCCAAATGAGCAAATATGCTTTCTTCTGCCAATTGCAGCAAAATACTGAAAGGAAAGTGGGTTTGCCTTCATATTTGATCCAGAACAACTCAGTTCAGCATGGAAATATCATTGCGACAGCTTTTATTTAGCCAGAAATCAAGATTGTAAGTTTTTATGCGCTTAAAAGCTATTCAGGCCAAAGGAGCTGATTTCTGCCAATTGCATCAAAATACTGAAAGGAAAGTGAATTTGCCTTTATATTTGACCCAGAACAAATCAGTTCAGCATGGAAATATCATTGCAACAGCTTTTATTTAGCCAGAAATCAAGAGTGTAAGTTTTTATGCGCTTAACAGCATTTTCAGGCCGAATGAGCAAATATGCTTGTTTCTGCCAATTGCAGCAAAATACTGAAAGGAAAGTGGGTTTGCCTTCATATTTGACCCAGAACAACTCAGTTCAGCATGGAAATATCATTGCAACAGCTTTTATTTAGCCAGAAATCAAGAGTGTAAGTTTTTAAGCGCTTAAAAGCATTTTCAGGCCAAATGAGCTGGTATCTGCCAATTGCAGCAAAATACTGGAAGGAAAGTGGGTTTGCCTTCATATTTGACCCAGAACAACTCAGTTCAGCATGGAAATATCATTGCAACAGCTTTTATTTAGCCAGAAATCAAGAGTGTAAGTTTTTATGCGCTTAAAAGCATTTTCAGGCCGAATAAGCAAATATGCCTGTTTCTGCCAATTGCAGCAAAATACTGAAAAGAAAGTGGGTTTACCTTCATATTTGACACAGAACAACTCAGTTCAGCATGGAAAAATCATTGTAACAGCTTTTATTTAGCCAGAAATCAAGAGTGTAAGTTTTTATGTGCTTAAAAGCATTTTCAGGCCGAATGAGCAAATATGCTTTTTTCTGCCAATTGCAGCAAAATACTGAACGGAAAGTGGGTTTGCCTCATATTTGACCCAGAACAACTCAGTTCAGCATGGAAATATCATTGCAACAACTTTTATTTAGCCAGAAATCAAGAGTTTAAGTTTTTATGCGCTTAAAAGCATTTTTAGGCTGAATGAGCAAATATGCTTGTTTCTGCCAATTGCAGCAAAATACTGAAAGGAAAGTGGGGTTGCCTTCATATTTGACCCAGAACAACTCAGTTCAGAATGGAAATATCATTGTAACAGCTGTTATTTAGCCAGAAATCAAGAGAGTAACTTTTTATTCGCTTAAAACCATTTTCAGGCCAAAGGAGCTGATTTCTGCAAATTGCAGCAAAATACTGAAAGGAAAGTGGGTTTGCCTTCATATTTGACCCAGAACAACTCGGTTCAGCAAGGAAATATCATTGCAACAGCTTTTATTTAGCCAAAAATCAAGAGTGTAAGTTTTTATGCGCTTAAAAGCATTTTCAGGCCAAAGGAGCTGATTTCTGCCAAATGCAGCAAAATACTGGAAGGAAAGTGGGTTTGCCTCATATTTGACCCAGACCAACTCAGTTCAGCATGGAAATATCATTGCAACAGCTTTTATTTAGCCAGAAATCAAGAGTGTAAGTTTTTAAGCGCTTAAAAGCATTTTCAGGCCAAATGAGCTGGTATCTGCCAATTGCAGCAAAATACTGGAAGGAAAGTGGGTTTGCCTTCATATTTGACCGAGAACAACTCAGTTCAGCATGGAAATATCATTGCAACAGCTTTTATTTAGCCAGAAATCAAGAGTTTAAGTTTTTATGCGCTTAAAAGCATTTTCAGGCCGAATAAGCAAATATGCCTGTTTCTGCCAATTGCAGCAAAATACTGATAGAAAGTGGGTTTGCCTTCATATTTGACCGAGAACAACTCAGTTCAGCATGGAAATATCATTGCAACAGCTTTTATTTAGCCAGAAATCAAGAGTGTAAGTTTTTATGGGCTTAAAAGCATTTTTAGGCCGAATGAGCAAATATTCTTGTTTCTGCCAATTGCAGCAAAATACTGAAAAAAAAAGTGGGTTTGCCTTCATATTTGACCCAGAACAACTCAGTTCAGCATGGAAATATCATTGCAACAGCTTTTATTTAGCCAGAAATAAAGAGTGTAAGTTTTTCTGCGCTTAAAAGCATTTTCAGGCCAAATGAGCTGATTTCTGCCAATTGCAGCAAAATACTGAAAGGAAAGTGGGTTTGCCTTCATATTTGATCCAGAACAACTCAGTTCAGCATGGAAATATCATTGCAACAGCTTTTATTTAGCCAGAAATCAAGAGTGTAAGTTTTTATGCGCTTAAAAGCATTTTTAGGCCAAATGAGCTGATTTCTGCCAATTGCAGCAAAATACTGAAAGGAAAGTGGGTTTGCCTTCATATTTGACCCAGAACAACTCAGTTCAGCATGGAAATATCATTGCAACAGCTTTTATTTAGCCAGAAATCAAGAGAATAACTTCTTATTCGCTTAAAAGCATTTTCAGGCCATAGGAGCTGATTTCTGCCAATTGCAGCAAAATAGTGAAAGGAAAGTGGGTTTGCCTTCATATTTGACCCAGAACAACTCAGTTCAGCATGGAAATATCATTGCAACAGCTTTTATTTAGCCAGAAATCAAGAGTTTAAGTTTTTATGCGCTTAAAAGCATTTTTAGGCTGAATGAGCAAATATGCTTGTTTCTGCCAATTGCAGCAAAATACTGAAAGGAAAGTGGGGTTGCCTTCATATTTGACCCAGAACAACTCAGTTCAGAATGGAAATATCATTGCAACAGCTGTTATTTAGCCAGAAATCAAGAGAGTAACTTTTTATTCGCTTAAAACCATTTTCAGGCCAAAGGAGCTGATTTCTGCCAATTGCAGCAAAATACTGAAAGGAAAGTGGGTTTGCCTTCATATTTGACCAAGAACAACTCAGTTCAGCAAGGAAATATCATTGCAACAGCTTTTATTTAGCCAAAAATCAAGAGTGTAAGTTTTTATGCGCCTAAAAGCATTTTCAGGCCAAAGGAGCTGATTTCTGCCAATTGCAGCAAAATACTGGAAGGAAAGTGGGTTTGCCTCATAATTGACCCAGACCAACTCAGTTCAGCATGGAAATATCATTGCAACAGCTTTTATTTAGCCAAAAATCAAGAGTGTAAGTTTTTATGCGCTTAAAAGCATTTTCAGGCCAAAGGAGCTGATTTCTGCCAATTGCAGCAAAATACTGGAAGGAAAGTGGGTTTGCCTCATATTTGACCCAGACCAACTCAGTTCAGCATGGAAATATCATTGCAACAGCTTTTATTTAGCCAGAAATCAAGAGTGTAAGTTTTTATGCGCTTAAAAGCATTTTTAGGCCGAATGAGCAAATATTCTTGTTTCTGCCAATTGCAGCAAAATACTGAAAGGAAAGTGGGGTTGCCTTCATATTTGATCCAGAACAACTCAGTTCAGCATGGAAATATCATTGCAACAGCTTTTATTTAGCCAGAAATCAAGATTGTAAGTTTTTATGCGCTTAAAAGCTATTCAGGCCAAAGGAGCTGATTTCTGCCAATTGCATCAAAATACTGAAAGGAAAGTGAATTTGCCTTCATATTTGACCCAGAACAAATCAGTTCAGCATGGAAATATCATTGCAAAAGCTTTTATTTAGCCAGAAATCAAGAGTGTAAGTTTTTATGCGCTTAACAGCATTTTCAGGCCGAATGAGCAAATATGCTTGTTTCTGCCAATTGCAGCAAAATACTGAAAGGAAAGTGGGTTTGCCTTCATATTTGACCCAGAACAACTCAGTTCAGCATGGAAATATCATTGCAACAGCTTTTATTTAGCCAGAAATCAAGAGTGTAAGTTTTTAAGCGCTTAAAAGCATTTTCAGGCCAAATGAGCTGGTATCTGCCAATTGCAGCAAAATACTGGAAGGAAAGTGGGTTTGCCTTCATATTTGACCCAGAAGAACTCAGTTCAGCATGGAAATATCATTGCAACAGCTTTTATTTAGCCAGTAATCAAAAGTGTAAGTTTTTATGCTCTAAAAAGAATTTTAGGCCGAATGAGCAAATATGCTTGTTTCTGCCAATTGCAGCAAAATACTGAAAGGAAAGTGGGTTTGCCTTCATATTTGACCCAGTACAACTCAGGTCAGCATGAAAATATCATTGCAACAGCTTTTATTTAGCCAGTAATCAAGAGTGTAAGTTTTTATGCGCTGAAAAGCATTTTCAGGCCGAGTGAGCAATTATGCTTGTTTCTGCCAATTGCAGCAAAATACTGAAAGGAAAGTGGGTTTGCCTTCATATTTGACCCAGAACAACTCAGTTCAGCATGGAAATATCATTGCAACAGCTTTTATTTAGCCAGAAATCAAGAGAATAACTTCTTATTCGCTTAAAAGCATTTTCAGGCCATAGGAGCTGATTTCTGCCAATTGCAGCAAAATACTGGAAGGAAAGTGGGTTTGCCTCATATTTGACCCAGACCAACTCAGTTCAGCATGGAAATATCATTGCAACAGCTTTTATTTAGCCAGAAATCAAGATTGTAAGTTTTTTTGAGCTTAAAAGCTATTCAGGCCAAAGGAGCTGATTTCTGCCAATTGCATCAAAATACTGAAAGGAAAGTGGGTTTGCCTTCATATTTGATCCAGAACAACTCAGTTCAGCATGGAAATATCATTGCGACAGCTTTTATTTAGCCAGAAATCAAGATTGTAAGTTTTTATGCGCTTAAAAGCTATTCAGGCCAAAGGAGCTGATTTCTGCCAATTGCATCAAAATACTGAAAGGAAAGTGAATTTGCCTTTATATTTGACCCAGAACAAATCAGTTCAGCATGGAAATATCATTGCAACAGCTTTTATTTAGCCAGAAATCAAGAGTGTAAGTTTTTATGCGCTTAACAGCATTTTCAGGCCGAATAAGCAAATATGCTTGTTTCTGCCAATTGCAGCAAAATACTGAAAGGAAAGTGGGTTTGCCTTCATATTTGACCCAGAACAACTCAGTTCAGCATGGAAATATCATTGCAACAGCTTTTATTTAGCCAGAAATCAAGAGTGTAAGTTTTTAAGCGCTTAAAAGCATTTTCAGGCCAAATGAGCTGGTATCTGCCAATTGCAGCAAAATACTGGAAGGAAAGTGGGTTTGCCTTCATATTTGACCCAGAACAACTCAGTTCAGCATGGAAATATCATTGCAACAGCTTTTATTTAGCCAGAAATCAAGAGTGTAAGTTTTTATGCGCTTAAAAGCATTTTCAGGCCGAATAAGCAAATATGCTTTCTTCTGCCAATTGCAGCAAAATACTGAAAGGAAAGTGGGTTTGCCTTCATATTTGACCCACAACAACTCAGTTTAGCATGGAAATATCATTGCAACAGCTTTTATTTAGCCAGAAATCAAGAGTGTAAGTTTTTATGCGCTTAAAAGCATTTTTTGGCGAAATGAGCTGATTTCTGCCAATTGCAGCAAAATACTGAAAGGAAAGTGGGTTTGCCTTCATATTTGACCCAGAACAACTCAGTTCAGCATGGAAATATCATTGCAACAGCTTTTATTTAGCCAGAAATCAAGATTGTAAGTTTTTTTGAGCTTAAAAGCTATTCAGGCCAAAGGAGCTGATTTCTGCCAATTGCATCAAAATACTGAAAGGAAAGTGGGTTTGCCTTCATATTTGACCCAGAACAAATCAGTTCAGCATGGAAATATCATTGCAACAGCTTTTATTTAGCCAAAAATCAAGAGTGTAAGTTTTTATGCGCTTAAAAGCATTTTCAGGCCAAAGGAGCTGATTTCTGCCAATTGCAGCAAAATACTGGAAGGAAAGTGGGTTTGCTCATATTTGACCCAGACCAACTCAGTTCAGCATGGAAATATCATTGCAACAGCTTTTATTTAGCCAGAAATCAAGATTGTAAGTTTTTATGCGCTTAAAAGCTATTCAGGCCAAAGGAGCTGATTTCTGCCAATTGCATCAAAATACTGAAAGGAAAGTGAATTTGCCTTTATATTTGACCCAGAACAAATCAGTTCAGCATGGAAATATCATTGCAACAGCTTTTATTTAGCCAGAAATCAAGAGTGTAAGTTTTTATGCGCTTAACAGCATTTTCAGGCCGAATAAGCAAATATGCTTGTTTCTGCCAATTGCAGCAAAATACTGAAAGGAAAGTGGGTTTGCCTTCATATTTGACCCAGAACAACTCAGTTCAGCATGGAAATATCATTGCAACAGCTTTTATTTAGCCAGAAATCAAGAGTGTAAGTTTTTAAGCGCTTAAAAGCATTTTCAGGCCAAATGAGCTGGTATCTGCCAATTGCAGCAAAATACTGGAAGGAAAGTGGGTTTGCCTTCATATTTGACCCAGAACAACTCAGTTCAGCATGGAAATATCATTGCAACAGCTTTTATTTAGCCAGAAATCAAGAGTGTAAGTTTTTATGCGCTTAAAAGCATTTTCAGGCCGAATAAGCAAATATGCTTTCTTCTGCCAATTGCAGCAAAATACTGAAAGGAAAGTGGGTTTGCCTTCATATTTGACCCACAACAACTCAGTTTAGCATGGAAATATCATTGCAACAGCTTTTATTTAGCCAGAAATCAAGAGTGTAAGTTTTTATGCGCTTAAAAGCATTTTTAGGCGAAATGAGCTGATTTCTGCCAATTGCAGCAAAATACTGAAAGGAAAGTGGGTTTGCCTTCATATTTGACCCAGAACAACTCAGTTCAGCATGGAAATATCATTGCAACAGCTTTTATTTAGCCAGAAATCAAGATTGTAAGTTTTTTTGAGCTTAAAAGCTATTCAGGCCAAAGGAGCTGATTTCTGCCAATTGCATCAAAATACTGAAAGGAAAGTGGGTTTGCCTTCATATTTGACCCAGAACAAATCAGTTCAGCATGGAAATATCATTGCAACAGCTTTTATTTAGCCAAAAATCAAGAGTGTAAGTTTTTATGCGCTTAAAAGCATTTTCAGGCCAAAGGAGCTGATTTCTGCCAATTGCAGCAAAATACTGGAAGGAAAGTGGGTTTGCCTCATATTTGACCCAGACCAACTCAGTTCAGCATGGAAATATCATTGCAACAGCTTTTATTTAGCCAAAAATCAAGAGTGTAAGTTTTTATGCGCTTAAAAGCATTTTCAGGCCAAAGGAGCTGATTTCTGCCAATTGCAGCAAAATACTGGAAGGAAAGTGGGTTTGCCTCATATTTGACCCAGACCAACTCAGTTCAGCATGGAAATATCATTGCAACAGCTTTTATTTAGCCAGAAATCAAGAGTGTAAGTTTTTATGCGCTTAACAGCATTTTCAGGCCGAATGAGCAAATATGCTTGTTTCTGCCAATTGCAGCAAAATACTGAAAGGAAAGTGGGTTTGCCTTCATATTTGACCCACAACAACTCAGTTTAGCATGGAAATATCATTGCAACAGCTTTTATTTAGCCAGAAATCAAGAGTGTAAGTTTTTATGCGCTTAAAAGCATTTTTAGGCGAAATGAGCTGATTTCTGCCAATTGCAGCAAAATACTGAAAGGAAAGTGGGTTTGCCTTCATATTTGACCCACAACAACTCAGTTTAGCATGGAAATATCATTGCAACAGCTTTTATTTAGCCAGAAATCAAGATTGTAAGTTTTTTTGAGCTTAAAAGCTATTCAGGCCAAAGGAGCTGATTTCTGCCAATTGCATCAAAATACTGAAAGGAAAGTGGGTTTGCCTTCATATTTGACCCAGAACAAATCAGTTCAGCATGGAAATATCATTGCACCAGTTTTTATTTAGCCAAAAATCAAGAGTGTAAGTTTTTATGCGCTTAAAAGCATTTTCAGGCCAAAGGAGCTGATTTCTGCCAATTGCAGCAAAATACTGGAAGGAAAGTGGGTTTGCCTCATATTTGACCCAGACCAACTCAGTTCAGCATGGAAATATCATTGCAACAGCTTTTATTTAGCCAGAAATCAAGAGTGTAAGTTTTTATGCGCTTAAAAGCATTTTTAGGCCGAATGAGCAAATATTCTTGTTTCTGCCAATTGCAGCAAAATACTGAAAGGAAAGTGGGGTTGCCTTCATATTTGATCCAGAACAACTCAGTTCAGGGTGGAAATATCATTGCAACAGCTTTTATTTAGCCAGAAATCAAGAGTGTAAGTTTTTATGCGCTTAACAGCATTTTCAGGCCGAATGAGCAAATATGCTTTCTTCTGCCAATTGCAGCAAAATACTGAAAGGAAAGTGGGTTTGCCTTCATATTTGACCCAGAACAACTCAGTTCAGCATGGAAATATCATTGCAACAGCTTTTATTTAGCCAGAAATCAAGAGTGTAAGTTTTTAAGCGCTTAAAAGCATTTTCAGGCCAAATGAGCTGGTATCTGCCAATTGCAGCAAAATACTGGAAGGAAAGTGGGTTTGCCTTCATATTTGACCCAGAACAACTCAGTTCAGCATGGAAATATCATTGCAACAGCTTTTATTTAGCCAGAAATCAAGAGTGTAAGTTTTTATGCGCTTAAAAGCATTTTCAGGCCGAATAAGCAAATATGCTTTCTTCTGCCAATTGCAGCAAAATACTGAAAGGAAAGTGGGTTTGCCTTCATATTTGACCCACAACAACTCAGTTTAGCATGGAAATATCATTGCAACAGCTTTTATTTAGCCAGAAATCAAGAGTGTAAGTTTTTATGCGCTTAAAAGCATTTTTAGGCGAAATGAGCTGATTTCTGCCAATTGCAGCAAAATACTGAAAGGAAAGTGGGTTTGCCTTCATATTTGACCCAGAACAACTCAGTTCAGCATGGAAATATCATTGCAACAGCTTTTATTTAGCCAGAAATCAAGATTGTAAGTTTTTTTGAGCTTAAAAGCTATTCAGGCCAAAGGAGCTGATTTCTGCCAATTGCATCAAAATACTGAAAGGAAAGTGGGTTTGCCTTCATATTTGACCCAGAACAAATCAGTTCAGCATGGAAATATCATTGCAACAGCTTTTATTTAGCCAAAAATCAAGAGTGTAAGTTTTTATGCGCTTAAAAGCATTTTCAGGCCAAAGGAGCTGATTTCTGCCAATTGCAGCAAAATACTGGAAGGAAAGTGGGTTTGCCTCATATTTGACCCAGACCAACTCAGTTCAGCATGGAAATATCATTGCAACAGCTTTTATTTAGCCAAAAATCAAGAGTGTAAGTTTTTATGCGCTTAAAAGCATTTTCAGGCCAAAGGAGCTGATTTCTGCCAATTGCAGCAAAATACTGGAAGGAAAGTGGGTTTGCCTCATATTTGACCCAGACCAACTCAGTTCAGCATGGAAATATCATTGCAACAGCTTTTATTTAGCCAGAAATCAAGAGTGTAAGTTTTTATGTGCTTAAAAGCATTTTCAGGCCAAATGAGCAAATATGCTTTCTTCTGCCAATTGCAGCAAAATACTGAAAGGAAAGTGGGTTTGCCTTCATATTTGATCCAGAACAACTCAGTTCAGCATGGAAATATCATTGCGACAGCTTTTATTTAGCCAGAAATCAAGATTGTAAGTTTTTATGCGCTTAAAAGCTATTCAGGCCAAAGGAGCTGATTTCTGCCAATTGCAGCAAAATACTGAAAAAGAAAGTGGGTTTACCTTCATATTTGACACAGAACAACTCAGTTCAGCATGGAAAAATCATTGTAACAGCTTTTATTTAGCCAGAAATCAAGAGTGTAAGTTTTTATGTGCTTAAAAGCATTTTCAGGCCGAATGAGCAAATATGCTTTTTTCTGCCAATTGCAGCAAAATACTGAACGGAAAGTGGGTTTGCCTCATATTTGACCCAGAACAACTCAGTTCAGCATGGAAATATCATTGCAACAGCTTTTATTTAGCCAGAAATCAAGAGTTTAAGTTTTTATGCGCTTAAAAGCATTTTTAGGCTGAATGAGCAAATATGCTTGTTTCTGCCAATTGCAGCAAAATACTGAAAGGAAAGTGGGGTTGCCTTCATATTTGACCCAGAACAACTCAGTTCAGAATGGAAATATCATTGTAACAGCTGTTATTTAGCCAGAAATCAAGAGAGTAACTTTTTATTCGCTTAAAACCATTTTCAGGCCAAAGGAGCTGATTTCTGCAAATTGCAGCAAAATACTGAAAGGAAAGTGGGTTTGCCTTCATATTTGACCCAGAACAACTCGGTTCAGCAAGGAAATATCATTGCAACAGCTTTTATTTAGCCAAAAATCAAGAGTGTAAGTTTTTATGCGCTTAAAAGCATTTTCAGGCCAAAGGAGCTGATTTCTGCCAAATGCAGCAAAATACTGGAAGGAAAGTGGGTTTGCCTCATATTTGACCCAGACCAACTCAGTTCAGCATGGAAATATCATTGCAACAGCTTTTATTTAGCCAGAAATCAAGAGTGTAAGTTTTTAAGCGCTTAAAAGCATTTTCAGGCCAAATGAGCTGGTATCTGCCAATTGCAGCAAAATACTGGAAGGAAAGTGGGTTTGCCTTCATATTTGACCGAGAACAACTCAGTTCAGCATGGAAATATCATTGCAACAGCTTTTATTTAGCCAGAAATCAAGAGTTTAAGTTTTTATGCGCTTAAAAGCATTTTCAGGCCGAATAAGCAAATATGCCTGTTTCTGCCAATTGCAGCAAAATACTGAAAGGAAAGTGGGTTTGCCTTCATATTTGACCGAGAACAACTCAGTTCAGCATGGAAATATCATTGCAACAGCTTTTATTTAGCCAGAAATCAAGAGTGTAAGTTTTTATGTGCTTAAAAGCATTTTTAGGCCGAATGAGCAAATATTCTTGTTTCTGCCAATTGCAGCAAAATACTGAAAAAAAAAGTGGGTTTGCCTTCATATTTGACCAAGAACAACTCAGTTCAGCAAGGAAATATCATTGCAACAGCTTTTATTTAGCCAAAAATCAAGAGTGTAAGTTTTTATGCGCTTAAAAGCATTTTTAGGCCAAATGAGCTGATTTCTGCCAATTGCAGCAAAATACTGAAAGGAAAGTGGGTTTGCCTTCATATTTGACCCAGAACAACTCAGTTCAGCATGGAAATATCATTGCAACAGCTTTTATTTAGCCAGAAATCAAGAGAATAACTTTTTATTCGCTTAAAACCATTTTCAGGCCATAGGAGCTGATTTCTGCCAATTGCAGCAAAATACTGAAAGGAAAGTGGGTTTGCCTTCATATTTGACCAAGAACAACTCAGTTCAGCAAGGAAATATCATTGCAACAGCTTTTATTTAGCCAAAAATCAAGAGTGTAAGTTTTTATGCGCCTAAAAGCATTTTCAGGCCAAAGGAGCTGATTTCTGCCAATTGCAGCAAAATACTGGAAGGAAAGTGGGTTTGCCTCATAATTGACCCAGACCAACTCAGTTCAGCATGGAAATATCATTGCAACAGCTTTTATTTAGCCAAAAATCAAGAGTGTAAGTTTTTATGCGCTTAAAAGCATTTTCAGGCCAAAGGAGCTGATTTCTGCCAATTGCAGCAAAATACTGGAAGGAAAGTGGGTTTGCCTCATATTTGACCCAGACCAACTCAGTTCAGCATGGAAATATCATTGCAACAGCTTTTATTTAGCCAGAAATCAAGAGTGTAAGTTTTTATGCGCTTAAAAGCATTTTTAGGCCGAATGAGCAAATATTCTTGTTTCTGCCAATTGCAGCAAAATACTGAAAGGAAAGTGGGGTTGCCTTCATATTTGATCCAGAACAACTCAGTTCAGCATGGAAATATCATTGCAACAGCTTTTATTTAGCCAGAAATCAAGATTGTAAGTTTTTATGCGCTTAAAAGCTATTCAGGCCAAAGGAGCTGATTTCTGCCAATTGCATCAAAATACTGAAAGGAAAGTGAATTTGCCTTCATATTTGACCCAGAACAAATCAGTTCAGCATGGAAATATCATTGCAAAAGCTTTTATTTAGCCAGAAATCAAGAGTGTAAGTTTTTATGCGCTTAACAGCATTTTCAGGCCGAATGAGCAAATATGCTTGTTTCTGCCAATTGCAGCAAAATACTGAAAGGAAAGTGGGTTTGCCTTCATATTTGACCCAGAACAACTCAGTTCAGCATGGAAATATCATTGCAACAGCTTTTATTTAGCCAGAAATCAAGAGTGTAAGTTTTTAAGCGCTTAAAAGCATTTTCAGGCCAAATGAGCTGGTATCTGCCAATTGCAGCAAAATACTGGAAGGAAAGTGGGTTTGCCTTCATATTTGACCCAGAACAACTCAGTTCAGCATGGAAATATCATTGCAACAGCTTTTATTTAGCCAGAAATCAAGAGTGTAAGTTTTTAAGCGCTTAAAAGCATTTTCAGGCCAAATGAGCTGGTATCTGCCAATTGCAGCAAAATACTGGAAGGAAAGTGGGTTTGCCTTCATATTTGACCCAGAACAACTCAGTTCAGCATGGAAATATCATTGCAACAGCTTTTATTTAGCCAGAAATCAAGAGTGTAAGTTTTTATGCGCTTAAAAGCATTTTCAGGCCGAATAAGAAAATATGCCTGTTTCTGCCAATTGCAGCAAAATACTGAAAAGAAAGTGGGTTTGCCTTCATATTTGACCCAGAAGAACTCAGTTCAGCATGGAAATATCATTGCAACAGCTTTTATTTAGCCAGTAATCAAAAGTGTAAGTTTTTATGCTCTAAAAAGAATTTTAGGCCGAATGAGCAAATATGCTTGTTTCTGCCAATTGCAGCAAAATACTGAAAGGAAAGTGGGTTTGCCTTCATATTTGACCCAGTACAACTCAGGTCAGCATGAAAATATCATTGCAACAGCTTTTATTTAGCCAGTAATCAAGAGTGTAAGTTTTTATGCGCTGAAAAGCATTTTCAGGCCGAGTGAGCAATTATGCTTGTTTCTGCCAATTGCAGCAAAATACTGAAAGGAAAGTGGGTTTGCCTTCATATTTGACCCAGAACAACTCAGTTCAGCATGGAAATATCATTGCAACAGCTTTTATTTAGCCAGAAATCAAGAGAATAACTTCTTATTCGCTTAAAAGCATTTTCAGGCCATAGGAGCTGATTTCTGCCAATTGCAGCAAAATACTGGAAGGAAAGTGGGTTTGCCTCATATTTGACCCAGACCAACTCAGTTCAGCATGGAAATATCATTGCAACAGCTTTTATTTAGCCAGAAATCAAGATTGTAAGTTTTTTTGAGCTTAAAAGCTATTCAGGCCAAAGGAGCTGATTTCTGCCAATTGCATCAAAATACTGAAAGGAAAGTGGGTTTGCCTTCATATTTGACCCAGAACAAATCAGTTCAGCATGGAAATATCATTGCAACAGCTTTTATTTAGCCAGAAATCAAGAGTGTAAGTTTTTATGCGCTTAAAAGCATTTTTAGGCCAAATGAGCTGATTTCTGCCAATTGCAGCAAAATACTGAAAGGAAAGTGGGTTTGCCTTCATATTTGACCCAGAACAAATCAGTTCAGCATGGAAATATCATTGCAACAGCTTTTATTTAGCCAGAAATCAAGAGTTTAAGTTTTTATGCGCTTAAAAGCATTTTCAGGCCGAATAAGCAAATATGCCTGTTTCTGCCAATTGCAGCAAAATACTGAAAGGAAAGTGGGTTTGCCTTCATATTTGACCCAGAACAACTCAGTTCAGCATGGAAATATCATTGCAACAGCTTTTATTTAGCCAGAAATCAAGAGTGTAAGTTTTTATGCGCTTAAAAGCATTTTCAGACCGAATAAGCAAATATGCCTGTTTCTGCCAATTGCAGCAACATACTGAAAAGAAAGTGGGTTTGCCTTCATATTTGACCCAGAAGAACTCAGTTCAGCATGGAAATATCATTGCAACAGCTTTTATTTAGCCAGTAATCAAGAGTTTAAGTTTTTATGCGCTTAAAAGCATTTTTAGGCTGAATGAGCAAATATGCTTGTTTCTGCCAATTGCAGCAAAATACTGAAAAGAAAGTGGGTTTGCCTTTATATTTGACCCAGAACAACTCAGTTCAGAATGGAAATATCATTGCAACAGCTGTTATTTAGCCAGAAATCAAGAGAGTAACATTTTATTCGCTTAAAACCATTTTCAGGCCAAAGGAGCTGATTTCTGCCAATTGCAGCAAAATACTGAAAGGAAAGTGGGTTTGCCTTCATATTTGACCCAGAACAAATCAGTTCAGCATGGAAATATCATTGCAACAGCTTTTATTTAGCCAGAAATCAAGAGTGTAAGTTTTTATGCGCTTAAAAGCATTGTTAGGCCAAATGAGCTGATTTCTGCCAATTGCAGCAAAATACTGAAAGGAAAGTGGGTTTGCCTTCATATTTGACCCAGAACAACTCAGTTCAGCATGAAAATATCATTGCAACAGCTTTTATTTAGCCAGTAATCAAGAGTGTAAGTTTTTATGCTCTAAAAAGAATTTCAGGCCGAATGAGCACATATGCTTGTTTCTGCCAATTGCAGCAAAATACTGAAAGGAAAGTGGGTTTTCCTTCATATTTGACCCAGAACAACTCAGTTCAGCATGGAAATATCATTGCAACAGCTTTTATTTAGCCAGAAATCAAGAGTGTAAGTTTTTAAGCGCTTAAAAGCATTTTCAGGCCAAATGAGCTGGTATCTGCCAATTGCAGCAAAATACTGGAAGGAAAGTGGGTTTGCCTTCATATTTGACCCAGAACAACTCAGTTCAGCATGGAAATATCATTGCAACAGCTTTTATTTTGCCAGAAATCAAGAGTGTAAGTTTTTATGCGCTTAAAAGCATTTTCAGGCCGAATAAGCAAATATGCTTTCTTCTGCCAATTGCAGCAAAATACTGAAAGGAAAGTGGGTTTGCCTTCATATTTGACCCACAACAACTCAGTTTAGCATGGAAATATCATTGCAACAGCTTTTATTTAGCCAGAAATCAAGAGTGTAAGTTTTTATGCGCTTAAAAGCATTTTTAGGCGAAATGAGCTGATTTCTGCCAATTGCAGCAAAATACTGAAAGGAAAGTGGGTTTGCCTTCATATTTGACCCAGAACAACTCAGTTCAGCATGGAAATATCATTGCAACAGCTTTTATTTAGCCAGAAATCAAGATTGTAAGTTTTTTTGAGCTTAAAAGCTATTCAGGCCAAAGGAGCTGATTTCTGCCAATTGCATCAAAATACTGAAAGGAAAGTGGGTTTGCCTTCATATTTGACCCAGAACAAATCAGTTCAGCATGGAAATATCATTGCAACAGCTTTTATTTAGCCAGAAATCAAGAGTGTAAGTTTTTATGCGCTTAAAAGCATTTTTAGGCCAAATGACCTGATTTCTGCCAATTGCAGCAAAATACTGAAAGGAAAGTGGGTTTGCCTTCATATTTGACCCACAACAACTCAGTTTAGCATGGAAATATCATTGCAACAGCTTTTATTTAGCCAGAAATCAAGAGTGTAAGTTTTTATGCGCTTAAAAGCATTTTCAGGCGAAATGAGCAAATATGCTTATTTCTGCCAATTGCAGCAAAATACTGAAAAGAAAGTGGGTTTGCCTTCATATTTGACCCAGAAGAACTCAGTTCAGCATGGAAATATCATTGCAACAGCTTTTATTTAGCCAGAAATCAAGAGTGTAAGTTTTTATGCGCTTAAAAGCATTTTCAGGCCGAATGAGCAAATATGCTTTTTTCTGCCAATTGCAGCAAAATACTGAAAGGAAAGTGGGTTTGCCTTCATATTTGACCCAGAACAACTCAGTTCAGCATGGAAATATCATTGCAACAGCTTTTATTTAGCCAGAAATCAAGAGTGTAAGTTTTTATGCGCTTTAAAGCATTTTCAGGCCAAATGAGCTGATTTCTGCCAATTGCAGCAAAATACTGAAAGGAAAGTGGGGTTGCCTTCATATTTGACCCAGTACAACTCAGGTCAACATGAAAATATCATTGCAACAGCTTTTATTTAGCCAGTAATCAAGAGTGTATGTTTTTATGCTCTAAAAAGAATTTCAGGCCGAATAAGCAAATATGCTTGTTTCTGCCAATTGCAGCAAAATACTGAAAGGAAAGTGGGTTTGCCTTCATATTTGACCCACAACAACTCAGTTTAGCATGGAAATATCTTTGCAACAGCTTTTATTTAGCCAGAAATCAAGAGTGTAAGTTTTTATGCGCTTAAAAGCAATTCAGGCCAAAGGAGCTGATTTCTGCCAATTGCAGCAAAATACTGAAAGGAAAGTGGGTTTACCTTCATATTTGACACAGAACAACTCAGTTCAGCATGGAAAAATCATTGTAACAGCTTTTATTTAGCCAGAAATCAAGAGTGTAAGTTTTTATGTGCTTAAAAGCATTTTCAGGCCAAATGAGCAAATATGCTTGTTTCTGCCAATTGCAGCAAAATACTGAAAGGAAAGTGGGTTTGCCTTCATATTTGACCCAGAACAACTCAGTTCAGCATGGAAATATCATTGCAACAGCTTTTATTTAGCCAGAAATCAAGAGTGTAAGTTTTTATGCGCTTAAAAGCAATTCAGGCCAAAGGAGCTGATTTCTGCCAATTGCAGCAAAATACTGAAAGGAAAGTGGTTTACCTTCATATTTGACACAGAACAACTCAGAACAGCATGGAAAAATCATTGTAAAAGCTTTTATTTAGCCAGAAATCAAGAGTGTAAGTTTTTATGTGCTTAAAAGCATTTTCAGGCCGAATGAGCAAATATGCTTTTTTCTGCCAATTGCAGCAAAATACTGAACGGAAAGTGGGTTTGCCTTCATATTTGACCCAGAACAACTCAGTTCAGCATGGAAATATCATTACAACAGCTGTTATTTAGCCAGAAATCAAGAGAATAACTTCTTATTCGCTTAAAAGCATTTTCAGGCCATAGGAGCTGATTTCTGCCAATTGCAGCAAAATACTGGAAGGAAAGTGGGTTTGCCTCATATTTGACCCAGACCAACTCAGTTCAGCATGGAAATATCATTGCAACAGCTTTTATTTAGCCAGAAATCAAGAGTTTAAGTTTTTATGCGCTTAAAAGCATTTTTAGGCTGAATGAGCAAATATGCTTGTTTCTGCCAATTGCAGCAAAATACTGAAAGGAAAGTGGGGTTGCCTTCATATTTGACCCAGAACAACTCAGTTCAGAATGGAAATATCATTGCAACAGCTGTTATTTAGCCAGAAATCAAGAGAGTAACTTTTTATTCGCTTAAAACCATTTTCAGGCCAAAGGAGCTGATTTCTGCAACTTGCAGCAAAATACTGAAAGGAAAGTGGGTTTGCCTTCATATTTGACCCAGAACAACTCAGTTCAGCAAGGAAATATCATTGCAACAGCTTTTATTTAGCCAAAAATCAAGAGTGTAAGTTTTTATGCGCTTAAAAGCATTTTCAGGCCAAAGGAGCTGATTTCTGCCAAATGCAGCAAAATACTGGAAGGAAAGTGGGTTTGCCTCATATTTGACCCAGACCAACTCAGTTCAGCATGGAAATATCATTGCAACAGCTTTTATTTAGCCAGAAATCAAGAGTGTAAGTTTTTAAGCGCTTAAAAGCATTTTCAGGCCAAATGAGCTGGTATCTGCCAATTGCAGCAAAATACTGGAAGGAAAGTGGGTTTGCCTTCATATTTGACCCAGAACAACTCAGTTCAGCATGGAAATATCATTGCAACAGCTTTTATTTTGCCAGAAATCAAGAGTGTAAGTTTTTATGCGCTTAAAAGCATTTTCAGGCCGAATAAGCAAATATGCCTGTTTCTGCCAATTGCAGCAAAATACTGAAAGGAAAGTGGGTTTGCCTTCATATTTGACCGAGAACAACTCAGTTCAGCATGGAAATATCATTGCAACAGCTTTTATTTAGCCAGAAATCAAGACTTTAAGTTTTTATGCGCTTAAAAGCATTTTCAGGCCGAATAAGCAAATATGCCTGTTTCTGCCAATTGCAGCAAAATACTGAAAGGAAAGTGGGTTTGCCTTCATATTTGACCCAGAACAACTCAGTTCAGAATGGAAATATCATTGCAACAGCTGTTATTTAGCCAGAAATCAAGAGAGTAACTTTTTATTCGCTTAAAACCATTTTCAGGCCAAAGGAGCTAATTTCTGCCAATTGCAGCAAAATACTGAAAGGAAAGTGGGTTTGCCTCATATTTGACCCAGACCAACTCAGTTCAGCATGGAAATATCATTGCAACAGCTTTTATTTAGCCAGAAATCAAGAGTGTAAGTTTTTATGCGCTTAAAAGCATTTTTAGGCCGAATGAGCAAATATTCTTGTTTCTGACAATTGCAGCAAAACACTGAAAGGAAAGTGGGGTTGCCTTCATATTTGATCCAGAACAACTCAGTTCAGCATGGAAATATCATTGCGACAGCTTTTATTTAGCCAGAAATCAAGATTGTAAGTTTTTATGCGCTTAAAAGCTATTCAGGCCAAAAGAGCTGATTTCTGCCAATTGCATCAAAATACTGAAAGGAAAGTGAATTTGCCTTCATATTTGACCCAGAACAAATCAGTTCAGCATGGAAATATCATTGCAACAGCTTTTATTTAGCCAGAAATCAAGAGTGTAAGTTTTTATGCGCTTAACAGCATTTTCAGGCCGAGTGAGCAATTATGCTTGTTTCTGCCAATTGCAGCAAAATACTGAAAGGAAAGTGGGTTTGCCTTCATATTTGACCCAGAACAACTCAGTTCAGCATGGAAATATCATTGCAACAGCTTTTATTTAGCCAGAAATCAAGAGTGTAAGTTTTTATGCGCTTAAAAGCATTTTCAGGCCGATTTAGCAAATATGCTTGTTTCTGCCAATTGCAGCAAAATACTGGAAGGAAAGTGGGTTTGCCTTCATATTTGACCCAGAACAACTCAGTTCAGCATGGAAATATCATTGCAACAGCTTTTATTTAGCCAGAAATCAAGAGTTTAAGTTTTTATGCGCTTAAAAGCATTTTTAGGCTGAATGAGCAAATATGCTTGTTTCTGCCAATTGCTGCAAAATACTGAAAGGAAAGTGGGGTTGCCTTCATATTTGACCCAGAACAACTCAGTTCAGAATGGAAATATCATTGCAACAGCTGTTATTTAGCCAGAAATCAAGAGTGTAAGTTTTTATGCGCTTAAAAGCATTTTTAGGCCAAATGAGCTGATTTCTGCCAATTGCAGCAAAATACTGAAAGGAAAGTGGGTTTGCCTTCATATTTGACCCAGAACAACTCAGTTCAGCATGGAAATATCATTGCAACAGCTTTTATTTAGCCAGAAATCAAGAGAATAACTTCTTATTCGCTTAAAAGCATTTTCAGGCCATAGGAGCTGATTTCTGCCAATTGCAGCAAAATAGTGAAAGGAAAGTGGGTTTGCCTTCATATTTGACCCAGAACAACTCAGTTCAGCATGGAAATATCATTGCAACAGCTTTTATTTAGCCAGAAATCAAGAGTTTAAGTTTTTATGCGCTTAAAAGCATTTTTAGGCTGAATGAGCAAATATGCTTGTTTCTGCCAATTGCAGCAAAATACTGAAAGGAAAGTGGGGTTGCCTTCATATTTGACCCAGAACAACTCAGTTCAGAATGGAAATATCATTGCAACAGCTGTTATTTAGCCAGAAATCAAGAGAGTAACTTTTTATTCGCTTAAAACCATTTTCAGGCCAAAGGAGCTGATTTCTGCCAATTGCAGCAAAATACTGAAAGGAAAGTGGGTTTGCCTTCATATTTGACCAAGAACAACTCAGTTCAGCAAGGAAATATCATTGCAACAGCTTTTATTTAGCCAAAAATCAAGAGTGTAAGTTTTTATGCGCCTAAAAGCATTTTCAGGCCAAAGGAGCTGATTTCTGCCAATTGCAGCAAAATACTGGAAGGAAAGTGGGTTTGCCTCATAATTGACCCAGACCAACTCAGTTCAGCATGGAAATATCATTGCAACAGCTTTTATTTAGCCAAAAATCAAGAGTGTAAGTTTTTATGCGCTTAAAAGCATTTTCAGGCCAAAGGAGCTGATTTCTGCCAATTGCAGCAAAATACTGGAAGGAAAGTGGGTTTGCCTCATATTTGACCCAGACCAACTCAGTTCAGCATGGAAATATCATTGCAACAGCTTTTATTTAGCCAGAAATCAAGAGTGTAAGTTTTTATGCGCTTAAAAGCATTTTTAGGCCGAATGAGCAAATATTCTTGTTTCTGCCAATTGCAGCAAAATACTGAAAGGAAAGTGGGGTTGCCTTCATATTTGATCCAGAACAACTCAGTTCAGCATGGAAATATCATTGCAACAGCTTTTATTTAGCCAGAAATCAAGATTGTAAGTTTTTATGCGCTTAAAAGCTATTCAGGCCAAGGGAGCTGATTTCTGCCAATTGCATCAAAATACTGAAAGGAAAGTGAATTTGCCTTCATATTTGACCCAGAACAAATCAGTTCAGCATGGAAATATCATTGCAAAAGCTTTTATTTAGCCAGAAATCAAGAGTGTAAGTTTTTATGCGCTTAACAGCATTTTCAGGCCGAATGAGCAAATATGCTTGTTTCTGCCAATTGCAGCAAAATACTGAAAGGAAAGTGGGTTTGCCTTCATATTTGACCCAGAACAACTCAGTTCAGCATGGAAATATCATTGCAACAGCTTTTATTTAGCCAGAAATCAAGAGTGTAAGTTTTTAAGCGCTTAAAAGCATTTTCAGGCCAAATGAGCTGGTATCTGCCAATTGCAGCAAAATACTGGAAGGAAAGTGGGTTTGCCTTCATATTTGACCCAGAAGAACTCAGTTCAGCATGGAAATATCATTGCAACAGCTTTTATTTAGCCAGTAATCAAAAGTGTAAGTTTTTATGCTCTAAAAAGAATTTTAGGCCGAATGAGCAAATATGCTTGTTTCTGCCAATTGCAGCAAAATACTGAAAGGAAAGTGGGTTTGCCTTCATATTTGACCCAGTACAACTCAGGTCAGCATGAAAATATCATTGCAACAGCTTTTATTTAGCCAGTAATCAAGAGTGTAAGTTTTTATGCGCTGAAAAGCATTTTCAGGCCGAGTGAGCAATTATGCTTGTTTCTGCCAATTGCAGCAAAATACTGAAAGGAAAGTGGGTTTGCCTTCATATTTGACCCAGAACAACTCAGTTCAGCATGGAAATATCATTGCAACAGCTTTTATTTAGCCAGAAATCAAGAGAATAACTTCTTATTCGCTTAAAAGCATTTTCAGGCCATAGGAGCTGATTTCTGCCAATTGCAGCAAAATACTGGAAGGAAAGTGGGTTTGCCTCATATTTGACCCAGACCAACTCAGTTCAGCATGGAAATATCATTGCAACAGCTTTTATTTAGCCAGAAATCAAGATTGTAAGTTTTTTTGAGCTTAAAAGCTATTCAGGCCAAAGGAGCTGATTTCTGCCAATTGCATCAAAATACTGAAAGGAAAGTGGGTTTGCCTTCATATTTGATCCAGAACAACTCAGTTCAGCATGGAAATATCATTGCGACAGCTTTTATTTAGCCAGAAATCAAGATTGTAAGTTTTTATGCGCTTAAAAGCTATTCAGGCCAAAGGAGCTGATTTCTGCCAATTGCATCAAAATACTGAAAGGAAAGTGAATTTGCCTTTATATTTGACCCAGAACAAATCAGTTCAGCATGGAAATATCATTGCAACAGCTTTTATTTAGCCAGAAATCAAGAGTGTAAGTTTTTATGCGCTTAACAGCATTTTCAGGCCGAATAAGCAAATATGCTTGTTTCTGCCAATTGCAGCAAAATACTGAAAGGAAAGTGGGTTTGCCTTCATATTTGACCCAGAACAACTCAGTTCAGCATGGAAATATCATTGCAACAGCTTTTATTTAGCCAGAAATCAAGAGTGTAAGTTTTTAAGCGCTTAAAAGCATTTTCAGGCCAAATGAGCTGGTATCTGCCAATTGCAGCAAAATACTGGAAGGAAAGTGGGTTTGCCTTCATATTTGACCCAGAACAACTCAGTTCAGCATGGAAATATCATTGCAACAGCTTTTATTTAGCCAGAAATCAAGAGTGTAAGTTTTTATGCGCTTAAAAGCATTTTCAGGCCGAATAAGCAAATATGCTTTCTTCTGCCAATTGCAGCAAAATACTGAAAGGAAAGTGGGTTTGCCTTCATATTTGACCCACAACAACTCAGTTTAGCATGGAAATATCATTGCAACAGCTTTTATTTAGCCAGAAATCAAGAGTGTAAGTTTTTATGCGCTTAAAAGCATTTTTTGGCGAAATGAGCTGATTTCTGCCAATTGCAGCAAAATACTGAAAGGAAAGTGGGTTTGCCTTCATATTTGACCCAGAACAACTCAGTTCAGCATGGAAATATCATTGCAACAGCTTTTATTTAGCCAGAAATCAAGATTGTAAGTTTTTTTGAGCTTAAAAGCTATTCAGGCCAAAGGAGCTGATTTCTGCCAATTGCATCAAAATACTGAAAGGAAAGTGGGTTTGCCTTCATATTTGACCCAGAACAAATCAGTTCAGCATGGAAATATCATTGCAACAGCTTTTATTTAGCCAAAAATCAAGAGTGTAAGTTTTTATGCGCTTAAAAGCATTTTCAGGCCAAAGGAGCTGATTTCTGCCAATTGCAGCAAAATACTGGAAGGAAAGTGGGTTTGCTCATATTTGACCCAGACCAACTCAGTTCAGCATGGAAATATCATTGCAACAGCTTTTATTTAGCCAGAAATCAAGATTGTAAGTTTTTATGCGCTTAAAAGCTATTCAGGCCAAAGGAGCTGATTTCTGCCAATTGCATCAAAATACTGAAAGGAAAGTGAATTTGCCTTTATATTTGACCCAGAACAAATCAGTTCAGCATGGAAATATCATTGCAACAGCTTTTATTTAGCCAGAAATCAAGAGTGTAAGTTTTTATGCGCTTAACAGCATTTTCAGGCCGAATAAGCAAATATGCTTGTTTCTGCCAATTGCAGCAAAATACTGAAAGGAAAGTGGGTTTGCCTTCATATTTGACCCAGAACAACTCAGTTCAGCATGGAAATATCATTGCAACAGCTTTTATTTAGCCAGAAATCAAGAGTGTAAGTTTTTAAGCGCTTAAAAGCATTTTCAGGCCAAATGAGCTGGTATCTGCCAATTGCAGCAAAATACTGGAAGGAAAGTGGGTTTGCCTTCATATTTGACCCAGAACAACTCAGTTCAGCATGGAAATATCATTGCAACAGCTTTTATTTAGCCAGAAATCAAGAGTGTAAGTTTTTATGCGCTTAAAAGCATTTTCAGGCCGAATAAGCAAATATGCTTTCTTCTGCCAATTGCAGCAAAATACTGAAAGGAAAGTGGGTTTGCCTTCATATTTGACCCACAACAACTCAGTTTAGCATGGAAATATCATTGCAACAGCTTTTATTTAGCCAGAAATCAAGAGTGTAAGTTTTTATGCGCTTAAAAGCATTTTTAGGCGAAATGAGCTGATTTCTGCCAATTGCAGCAAAATACTGAAAGGAAAGTGGGTTTGCCTTCATATTTGACCCAGAACAACTCAGTTCAGCATGGAAATATCATTGCAACAGCTTTTATTTAGCCAGAAATCAAGATTGTAAGTTTTTTTGAGCTTAAAAGCTATTCAGGCCAAAGGAGCTGATTTCTGCCAATTGCATCAAAATACTGAAAGGAAAGTGGGTTTGCCTTCATATTTGACCCAGAACAAATCAGTTCAGCATGGAAATATCATTGCAACAGCTTTTATTTAGCCAAAAATCAAGAGTGTAAGTTTTTATGCGCTTAAAAGCATTTTCAGGCCAAAGGAGCTGATTTCTGCCAATTGCAGCAAAATACTGGAAGGAAAGTGGGTTTGCCTCATATTTGACCCAGACCAACTCAGTTCAGCATGGAAATATCATTGCAACAGCTTTTATTTAGCCAAAAATCAAGAGTGTAAGTTTTTATGCGCTTAAAAGCATTTTCAGGCCAAAGGAGCTGATTTCTGCCAATTGCAGCAAAATACTGGAAGGAAAGTGGGTTTGCCTCATATTTGACCCAGACCAACTCAGTTCAGCATGGAAATATCATTGCAACAGCTTTTATTTAGCCAGAAATCAAGAGTGTAAGTTTTTATGCGCTTAACAGCATTTTCAGGCCGAATGAGCAAATATGCTTGTTTCTGCCAATTGCAGCAAAATACTGAAAGGAAAGTGGGTTTGCCTTCATATTTGACCCACAACAACTCAGTTTAGCATGGAAATATCATTGCAACAGCTTTTATTTAGCCAGAAATCAAGAGTGTAAGTTTTTATGCGCTTAAAAGCATTTTTAGGCGAAATGAGCTGATTTCTGCCAATTGCAGCAAAATACTGAAAGGAAAGTGGGTTTGCCTTCATATTTGACCCACAACAACTCAGTTTAGCATGGAAATATCATTGCAACAGCTTTTATTTAGCCAGAAATCAAGATTGTAAGTTTTTTTGAGCTTAAAAGCTATTCAGGCCAAAGGAGCTGATTTCTGCCAATTGCATCAAAATACTGAAAGGAAAGTGGGTTTGCCTTCATATTTGACCCAGAACAAATCAGTTCAGCATGGAAATATCATTGCACCAGTTTTTATTTAGCCAAAAATCAAGAGTGTAAGTTTTTATGCGCTTAAAAGCATTTTCAGGCCAAAGGAGCTGATTTCTGCCAATTGCAGCAAAATACTGGAAGGAAAGTGGGTTTGCCTCATATTTGACCCAGACCAACTCAGTTCAGCATGGAAATATCATTGCAACAGCTTTTATTTAGCCAGAAATCAAGAGTGTAAGTTTTTATGCGCTTAAAAGCATTTTTAGGCCGAATGAGCAAATATTCTTGTTTCTGCCAATTGCAGCAAAATACTGAAAGGAAAGTGGGGTTGCCTTCATATTTGATCCAGAACAACTCAGTTCAGGGTGGAAATATCATTGCAACAGCTTTTATTTAGCCAGAAATCAAGAGTGTAAGTTTTTATGCGCTTAACAGCATTTTCAGGCCGAATGAGCAAATATGCTTTCTTCTGCCAATTGCAGCAAAATACTGAAAGGAAAGTGGGTTTGCCTTCATATTTGACCCAGAACAACTCAGTTCAGCATGGAAATATCATTGCAACAGCTTTTATTTAGCCAGAAATCAAGAGTGTAAGTTTTTAAGCGCTTAAAAGCATTTTCAGGCCAAATGAGCTGGTATCTGCCAATTGCAGCAAAATACTGGAAGGAAAGTGGGTTTGCCTTCATATTTGACCCAGAACAACTCAGTTCAGCATGGAAATATCATTGCAACAGCTTTTATTTAGCCAGAAATCAAGAGTGTAAGTTTTTATGCGCTTAAAAGCATTTTCAGGCCGAATAAGCAAATATGCTTTCTTCTGCCAATTGCAGCAAAATACTGAAAGGAAAGTGGGTTTGCCTTCATATTTGACCCACAACAACTCAGTTTAGCATGGAAATATCATTGCAACAGCTTTTATTTAGCCAGAAATCAAGAGTGTAAGTTTTTATGCGCTTAAAAGCATTTTTAGGCGAAATGAGCTGATTTCTGCCAATTGCAGCAAAATACTGAAAGGAAAGTGGGTTTGCCTTCATATTTGACCCAGAACAACTCAGTTCAGCATGGAAATATCATTGCAACAGCTTTTATTTAGCCAGAAATCAAGATTGTAAGTTTTTTTGAGCTTAAAAGCTATTCAGGCCAAAGGAGCTGATTTCTGCCAATTGCATCAAAATACTGAAAGGAAAGTGGGTTTGCCTTCATATTTGACCCAGAACAAATCAGTTCAGCATGGAAATATCATTGCAACAGCTTTTATTTAGCCAAAAATCAAGAGTGTAAGTTTTTATGCGCTTAAAAGCATTTTCAGGCCAAAGGAGCTGATTTCTGCCAATTGCAGCAAAATACTGGAAGGAAAGTGGGTTTGCCTCATATTTGACCCAGACCAACTCAGTTCAGCATGGAAATATCATTGCAACAGCTTTTATTTAGCCAAAAATCAAGAGTGTAAGTTTTTATGCGCTTAAAAGCATTTTCAGGCCAAAGGAGCTGATTTCTGCCAATTGCAGCAAAATACTGGAAGGAAAGTGGGTTTGCCTCATATTTGACCCAGACCAACTCAGTTCAGCATGGAAATATCATTGCAACAGCTTTTATTTAGCCAGAAATCAAGAGTGTAAGTTTTTATGTGCTTAAAAGCATTTTCAGGCCAAATGAGCAAATATGCTTTCTTCTGCCAATTGCAGCAAAATACTGAAAGGAAAGTGGGTTTGCCTTCATATTTGATCCAGAACAACTCAGTTCAGCATGGAAATATCATTGCGACAGCTTTTATTTAGCCAGAAATCAAGATTGTAAGTTTTTATGCGCTTAAAAGCTATTCAGGCCAAAGGAGCTGATTTCTGCCAATTGCAGCAAAATACTGAAAAAGAAAGTGGGTTTACCTTCATATTTGACACAGAACAACTCAGTTCAGCATGGAAAAATCATTGTAACAGCTTTTATTTAGCCAGAAATCAAGAGTGTAAGTTTTTATGTGCTTAAAAGCATTTTCAGGCCGAATGAGCAAATATGCTTTTTTCTGCCAATTGCAGCAAAATACTGAACGGAAAGTGGGTTTGCCTCATATTTGACCCAGAACAACTCAGTTCAGCATGGAAATATCATTGCAACAGCTTTTATTTAGCCAGAAATCAAGAGTTTAAGTTTTTATGCGCTTAAAAGCATTTTTAGGCTGAATGAGCAAATATGCTTGTTTCTGCCAATTGCAGCAAAATACTGAAAGGAAAGTGGGGTTGCCTTCATATTTGACCCAGAACAACTCAGTTCAGAATGGAAATATCATTGTAACAGCTGTTATTTAGCCAGAAATCAAGAGAGTAACTTTTTATTCGCTTAAAACCATTTTCAGGCCAAAGGAGCTGATTTCTGCAAATTGCAGCAAAATACTGAAAGGAAAGTGGGTTTGCCTTCATATTTGACCCAGAACAACTCGGTTCAGCAAGGAAATATCATTGCAACAGCTTTTATTTAGCCAAAAATCAAGAGTGTAAGTTTTTATGCGCTTAAAAGCATTTTCAGGCCAAAGGAGCTGATTTCTGCCAAATGCAGCAAAATACTGGAAGGAAAGTGGGTTTGCCTCATATTTGACCCAGACCAACTCAGTTCAGCATGGAAATATCATTGCAACAGCTTTTATTTAGCCAGAAATCAAGAGTGTAAGTTTTTAAGCGCTTAAAAGCATTTTCAGGCCAAATGAGCTGGTATCTGCCAATTGCAGCAAAATACTGGAAGGAAAGTGGGTTTGCCTTCATATTTGACCGAGAACAACTCAGTTCAGCATGGAAATATCATTGCAACAGCTTTTATTTAGCCAGAAATCAAGAGTTTAAGTTTTTATGCGCTTAAAAGCATTTTCAGGCCGAATAAGCAAATATGCCTGTTTCTGCCAATTGCAGCAAAATACTGAAAGGAAAGTGGGTTTGCCTTCATATTTGACCGAGAACAACTCAGTTCAGCATGGAAATATCATTGCAACAGCTTTTATTTAGCCAGAAATCAAGAGTGTAAGTTTTTATGTGCTTAAAAGCATTTTTAGGCCGAATGAGCAAATATTCTTGTTTCTGCCAATTGCAGCAAAATACTGAAAAAAAAAGTGGGTTTGCCTTCATATTTGACCAAGAACAACTCAGTTCAGCAAGGAAATATCATTGCAACAGCTTTTATTTAGCCAAAAATCAAGAGTGTAAGTTTTTATGCGCTTAAAAGCATTTTTAGGCCAAATGAGCTGATTTCTGCCAATTGCAGCAAAATACTGAAAGGAAAGTGGGTTTGCCTTCATATTTGACCCAGAACAACTCAGTTCAGCATGGAAATATCATTGCAACAGCTTTTATTTAGCCAGAAATCAAGAGAATAACTTTTTATTCGCTTAAAACCATTTTCAGGCCATAGGAGCTGATTTCTGCCAATTGCAGCAAAATACTGAAAGGAAAGTGGGTTTGCCTTCATATTTGACCAAGAACAACTCAGTTCAGCAAGGAAATATCATTGCAACAGCTTTTATTTAGCCAAAAATCAAGAGTGTAAGTTTTTATGCGCCTAAAAGCATTTTCAGGCCAAAGGAGCTGATTTCTGCCAATTGCAGCAAAATACTGGAAGGAAAGTGGGTTTGCCTCATAATTGACCCAGACCAACTCAGTTCAGCATGGAAATATCATTGCAACAGCTTTTATTTAGCCAAAAATCAAGAGTGTAAGTTTTTATGCGCTTAAAAGCATTTTCAGGCCAAAGGAGCTGATTTCTGCCAATTGCAGCAAAATACTGGAAGGAAAGTGGGTTTGCCTCATATTTGACCCAGACCAACTCAGTTCAGCATGGAAATATCATTGCAACAGCTTTTATTTAGCCAGAAATCAAGAGTGTAAGTTTTTATGCGCTTAAAAGCATTTTTAGGCCGAATGAGCAAATATTCTTGTTTCTGCCAATTGCAGCAAAATACTGAAAGGAAAGTGGGGTTGCCTTCATATTTGATCCAGAACAACTCAGTTCAGCATGGAAATATCATTGCAACAGCTTTTATTTAGCCAGAAATCAAGATTGTAAGTTTTTATGCGCTTAAAAGCTATTCAGGCCAAAGGAGCTGATTTCTGCCAATTGCATCAAAATACTGAAAGGAAAGTGAATTTGCCTTCATATTTGACCCAGAACAAATCAGTTCAGCATGGAAATATCATTGCAAAAGCTTTTATTTAGCCAGAAATCAAGAGTGTAAGTTTTTATGCGCTTAACAGCATTTTCAGGCCGAATGAGCAAATATGCTTGTTTCTGCCAATTGCAGCAAAATACTGAAAGGAAAGTGGGTTTGCCTTCATATTTGACCCAGAACAACTCAGTTCAGCATGGAAATATCATTGCAACAGCTTTTATTTAGCCAGAAATCAAGAGTGTAAGTTTTTAAGCGCTTAAAAGCATTTTCAGGCCAAATGAGCTGGTATCTGCCAATTGCAGCAAAATACTGGAAGGAAAGTGGGTTTGCCTTCATATTTGACCCAGAACAACTCAGTTCAGCATGGAAATATCATTGCAACAGCTTTTATTTAGCCAGAAATCAAGAGTGTAAGTTTTTAAGCGCTTAAAAGCATTTTCAGGCCAAATGAGCTGGTATCTGCCAATTGCAGCAAAATACTGGAAGGAAAGTGGGTTTGCCTTCATATTTGACCCAGAACAACTCAGTTCAGCATGGAAATATCATTGCAACAGCTTTTATTTAGCCAGAAATCAAGAGTGTAAGTTTTTATGCGCTTAAAAGCATTTTCAGGCCGAATAAGAAAATATGCCTGTTTCTGCCAATTGCAGCAAAATACTGAAAAGAAAGTGGGTTTGCCTTCATATTTGACCCAGAAGAACTCAGTTCAGCATGGAAATATCATTGCAACAGCTTTTATTTAGCCAGTAATCAAAAGTGTAAGTTTTTATGCTCTAAAAAGAATTTTAGGCCGAATGAGCAAATATGCTTGTTTCTGCCAATTGCAGCAAAATACTGAAAGGAAAGTGGGTTTGCCTTCATATTTGACCCAGTACAACTCAGGTCAGCATGAAAATATCATTGCAACAGCTTTTATTTAGCCAGTAATCAAGAGTGTAAGTTTTTATGCGCTGAAAAGCATTTTCAGGCCGAGTGAGCAATTATGCTTGTTTCTGCCAATTGCAGCAAAATACTGAAAGGAAAGTGGGTTTGCCTTCATATTTGACCCAGAACAACTCAGTTCAGCATGGAAATATCATTGCAACAGCTTTTATTTAGCCAGAAATCAAGAGAATAACTTCTTATTCGCTTAAAAGCATTTTCAGGCCATAGGAGCTGATTTCTGCCAATTGCAGCAAAATACTGGAAGGAAAGTGGGTTTGCCTCATATTTGACCCAGACCAACTCAGTTCAGCATGGAAATATCATTGCAACAGCTTTTATTTAGCCAGAAATCAAGATTGTAAGTTTTTTTGAGCTTAAAAGCTATTCAGGCCAAAGGAGCTGATTTCTGCCAATTGCATCAAAATACTGAAAGGAAAGTGGGTTTGCCTTCATATTTGACCCAGAACAAATCAGTTCAGCATGGAAATATCATTGCAACAGCTTTTATTTAGCCAGAAATCAAGAGTGTAAGTTTTTATGCGCTTAAAAGCATTTTTAGGCCAAATGAGCTGATTTCTGCCAATTGCAGCAAAATACTGAAAGGAAAGTCGGGTTGCCTTCATATTTGACCCAGTACAACTCAGGTCAACATGAAAATATCATTGCAACAGCTTTTATTTAGCCAGTAATCAAGAGTGTATGTTTTTATGCTCTAAAAAGAATTTCAGGCCGAATAAGCAAATATGCTTGTTTCTGCCAATTGCAGCAAAATACTGAAAGGAAAGTGGGTTTGCCTTCATATTTGACCCAGAACAACTCAGTTCAGCATGGAAATATCATTGCAACAGCTTTTATTTAGCCAGAAATCAAGAGTGTAAGTTTTTAAGCGCTTAAAAGCATTTTCAGGCCAAATGAGCTGGTATCTGCCAATTGCAGCAAAATACTGGAAGGAAAGTGGGTTTGCCTTCATATTTGACCCAGAACAACTCAGTTCAGCATGGAAATATCATTGCAACAGCTTTTATTTAGCCAGAAATCAAGAGTGTAAGTTTTTATGCGCTTAAAAGCATTTTCAGGCCGAATAAGCAAATATGCTTTCTTCTGCCAATTGCAGCAAAATACTGAAAGGAAAGTGGGTTTGCCTTCATATTTGACCCACAACAACTCAGTTTAGCATGGAAATATCATTGCAACAGCTTTTATTTAGCCAGAAATCAAGAGTGTAAGTTTTTATGCGCTTAAAAGCATTTTTAGGCGAAATGAGCTGATTTCTGCCAATTGCAGCAAAATACTGAAAGGAAAGTGGGTTTGCCTTCATATTTGACCCAGAACACCTCAGTTCAGCATGGAAATATCATTGCAACAGCTTTTATTTAGCCAGAAATCAAGATTGTAAGTTTTTTTGAGCTTAAAAGCTATTCAGGCCAAAGGAGCTGATTTCTGCCAATTGCATCAAAATACTGAAAGGAAAGTGGGTTTGCCTTCATATTTGACCCAGAACAAATCAGTTCAGCATGGAAATATCATTGCAACAGCTTTTATTTAGCCAGAAATCAAGAGTGTAAGTTTTTATGCGCTTAAAAGCATTTTTAGGCCAAATGACCTGATTTCTGCCAATTGCAGCAAAATACTGGAAGGAAAGTGGGTTTGCCTTCATATTTGACCCAGAACAACTCAGTTCAGCATGGAAATATCATTGCAACAGCTTTTATTTAGCCAGAAATCAAGAGTGTAAGTTTTTATGCGCTTAAAAGCATTTTCAGGCCGAATAAGCAAATATGCCTGTTTCTGCCAATTGCAGCAAAATACTGAAAAGAAAGTGGGTTTGCCTTCATATTTGACCCAGAAGAACTCAGTTCAGCATGGAAATATCATTGCAACAGCTTTTATTTAGCCAGTAATCAAAAGTGTAAGTTTTTATGCTCTAAAAAGAATTTTAGGCCGAATGAGCAAATATGCTTGTTTCTGCCAATTGCAGCAAAATACTGAAAGGAAAGTGGGTTTGCCTTCATATTTGACCCAGTACAACTCAGGTCAGCATGAAAATATCATTGCAACAGCTTTTATTTAGCCAGTAATCAAGAGTGTAAGTTTTTATGCGCTGAAAAGCATTTTCAGGCCGAGTGAGCAATTATGCTTGTTTCTGCCAATTGCAGCAAAATACTGAAAGGAAAGTGGGTTTGCCTTCATATTTGACCCAGAACAACTCAGTTCAGCATGGAAATATCATTGCAACAGCTTTTATTTAGCCAGAAATCAAGAGAATAACTTCTTATTCGCTTAAAAGCATTTTCAGGCCATAGGAGCTGATTTCTGCCAATTGCAGCAAAATACTGGAAGGAAAGTGGGTTTGCCTCATATTTGACCCAGACCAACTCAGTTCAGCATGGAAATATCATTGCAACAGCTTTTATTTAGCCAGAAATCAAGATTGTAAGTTTTTTTGAGCTTAAAAGCTATTCAGGCCAAAGGAGCTGATTTCTGCCAATTGCATCAAAATACTGAAAGGAAAGTGGGTTTGCCTTCATATTTGACCCAGAACAAATCAGTTCAGCATGGAAATATCATTGCAACAGCTTTTATTTAGCCAGAAATCAAGAGTGTAAGTTTTTATGCGCTTAAAAGCATTTTTAGGCCAAATGACCTGATTTCTGCCAATTGCAGCAAAATACTGAAAGGAAAGTCGGGTTGCCTTCATATTTGACCCAGTACAACTCAGGTCAACATGAAAATATCATTGCAACAGCTTTTATTTAGCCAGTAATCAAGAGTGTATGTTTTTATGCTCTAAAAAGAATTTCAGGCCGAATAAGCAAATATGCTTGTTTCTGCCAATTGCAGCAAAATACTGAAAGGAAAGTGGGTTTGCCTTCATATTTGACCCAGAACAACTCAGTTCAGCATGGAAATATCATTGCAACAGCTTTTATTTAGCCAGAAATCAAGAGTGTAAGTTTTTAAGCGCTTAAAAGCATTTTCAGGCCAAATGAGCTGGTATCTGCCAATTGCAGCAAAATACTGGAAGGAAAGTGGGTTTGCCTTCATATTTGACCCAGAACAACTCAGTTCAGCATGGAAATATCATTGCAACAGCTTTTATTTAGCCAGAAATCAAGAGTGTAAGTTTTTATGCGCTTAAAAGCATTTTCAGGCCGAATAAGCAAATATGCTTTCTTCTGCCAATTGCAGCAAAATACTGAAAGGAAAGTGGGTTTGCCTTCATATTTGACCCACAACAACTCAGTTTAGCATGGAAATATCATTGCAACAGCTTTTATTTAGCCAGAAATCAAGAGTGTAAGTTTTTATGCGCTTAAAAGCATTTTTAGGCGAAATGAGCTGATTTCTGCCAATTGCAGCAAAATACTGAAAGGAAAGTGGGTTTGCCTTCATATTTGACCCAGAACAACTCAGTTCAGCATGGAAATATCATTGCAACAGCTTTTATTTAGCCAGAAATCAAGATTGTAAGTTTTTTTGAGCTTAAAAGCTATTCAGGCCAAAGGAGCTGATTTCTGCCAATTGCATCAAAATACTGAAAGGAAAGTGGGTTTGCCTTCATATTTGACCCAGAACAAATCAGTTCAGCATGGAAATATCATTGCACCAGTTTTTATTTAGCCAAAAATCAAGAGTGTAAGTTTTTATGCGCTTAAAAGCATTTTCAGGCCAAAGGAGCTGATTTCTGCCAATTGCAGCAAAATACTGGAAGGAAAGTGGGTTTGCCTCATATTTGACCCAGACCAACTCAGTTCAGCATGGAAATATCATTGCAACAGCTTTTATTTAGCCAAAAATCAAGAGTGTAAGTTTTTATGCGCTTAAAAGCATTTTCAGGCCAAAGGAGCTGATTTCTGCCAATTGCAGCAAAATACTGGAAGGAAAGTGGGTTTGCCTCATATTTGACCCAGACCAACTCAGTTCAGCATGGAAATATCATTGCAACAGCTTTTATTTAGCCAGAAATCAAGAGTGTAAGTTTTTATGCGCTTAAAAGCATTTTTAGGCCGAATGAGCAAATATTCTTGTTTCTGCCAATTGCAGCAAAATACTGAAAGGAAAGTGGGGTTGCCTTCATATTTGATCCAGAACAACTCAGTTCAGGGTGGAAATATCATTGCAACAGCTTTTATTTAGCCAGAAATCAAGAGTGTAAGTTTTTATGTGCTTAAAAGCATTTTCAGGCCAAATGAGCAAATATGCTTTCTTCTGCCAATTGCAGCAAAATACTGAAAGGAAAGTGGGTTTGCCTTCATATTTGATCCAGAACAACTCAGTTCAGCATGGAAATATCATTGCGACAGCTTTTATTTAGCCAGAAATCAAGATTGTAAGTTTTTATGCGCTTAAAAGCTATTCAGGCCAAAGGAGCTGATTTCTGCCAATTGCATCAAAATACTGAAAGGAAAGTGAATTTGCCTTTATATTTGACCCAGAACAAATCAGTTCAGCATGGAAATATCATTGCAACAGCTTTTATTTAGCCAGAAATCAAGAGTGTAAGTTTTTATGCGCTTAACAGCATTTTCAGGCCGAATGAGCAAATATGCTTGTTTCTGCCAATTGCAGCAAAATACTGAAAGGAAAGTGGGTTTGCCTTCATATTTGACCCAGAACAACTCAGTTCAGCATGGAAATATCATTGCAACAGCTTTTATTTAGCCAGAAATCAAGAGTGTAAGTTTTTAAGCGCTTAAAAGCATTTTCAGGCCAAATGAGCTGGTATCTGCCAATTGCAGCAAAATACTGGAAGGAAAGTGGGTTTGCCTTCATATTTGACCCAGAACAACTCAGTTCAGCATGGAAATATCATTGCAACAGCTTTTATTTAGCCAGAAATCAAGAGTGTAAGTTTTTATGCGCTTAAAAGCATTTTCAGACCGAATAAGCAAATATGCCTGTTTCTGCCAATTGCAGCAAAATACTGAAAAGAAAGTGGGTTTGCCTTCATATTTGACCCAGAAGAACTCAGTTCAGCATGGAAATATCATTGCAACAGCTTTTATTTAGCCAGTAATCAAAAGTGTAAGTTTTTATGCTCTAAAAAGAATTTTAGGCCGAATGAGCAAATATGCTTGTTTCTGCCAATTGCAGCAAAATACTGAAAGGAAAGTGGGTTTGCCTTCATATTTGACCCAGTACAACTCAGGTCAGCATGAAAATATCATTGCAACAGCTTTTATTTAGCCAGTAATCAAGAGTGTAAGTTTTTATGCGCTGAAAAGCATTTTCAGGCCGAGTGAGCAATTATGCTTGTTTCTGCCAATTGCAGCAAAATACTGAAAGGAAAGTGGGTTTGCCTTCATATTTGACCCACAAAAACTCAGTTCAGCATGGAAATATCATTGCAACAGCTTTTATTTAGCCAGAAATCAAGAGAATAACTTCTTATTCGCTTAAAAGCATTTTCAGGCCATAGGAGCTGATTTCTGCCAATTGCAGCAAAATACTGGAAGGAAAGTGGGTTTGCCTCATATTTGACCCAGACCAACTCAGTTCAGCATGGAAATATCATTGCAACAGCTTTTATTTAGCCAGAAATCAAGATTGTAAGTTTTTTTGAGCTTAAAAGCTATTCAGGCCAAAGGAGCTGATTTCTGCCAATTGCATCAAAATACTGAAAGGAAAGTGGGTTTGCCTTCATATTTGACCCAGAACAAATCAGTTCAGCATGGAAATATCATTGCAACAGCTTTTATTTAGCCAGAAATCAAGAGTGTAAGTTTTTATGCGCTTAAAAGCATTTTTAGGCCAAATGACCTGATTTCTGCCAATTGCAGCAAAATACTGAAAGGAAAGTCGGGTTGCCTTCATATTTGACCCAGTACAACTCAGGTCAACATGAAAATATCATTGCAACAGCTTTTATTTAGCCAGTAATCAAGAGTGTATGTTTTTATGCTCTAAAAAGAATTTCAGGCCGAATAAGCAAATATGCTTGTTTCTGCCAATTGCAGCAAAATACTGAAAGGAAAGTGGGTTTGCCTTCATATTTGACCCAGAACAACTCAGTTCAGCATGGAAATATCATTGCAACAGCTTTTATTTAGCCAGAAATCAAGAGTGTAAGTTTTTAAGCGCTTAAAAGCATTTTCAGGCCAAATGAGCTGGTATCTGCCAATTGCAGCAAAATACTGGAAGGAAAGTGGGTTTGCCTTCATATTTGACCCAGAACAACTCAGTTCAGCATGGAAATATCATTGCAACAGCTTTTATTTAGCCAGAAATCAAGAGTGTAAGTTTTTATGCGCTTAAAAGCATTTTCAGGCCGAATAAGCAAATATGCTTTCTTCTGCCAATTGCAGCAAAATACTGAAAGGAAAGTGGGTTTGCCTTCATATTTGACCCACAACAACTCAGTTTAGCATGGAAATATCATTGCAACAGCTTTTATTTAGCCAGAAATCAAGAGTGTAAGTTTTTATGCGCTTAAAAGCATTTTTAGGCGAAATGAGCTGATTTCTGCCAATTGCAGCAAAATACTGAAAGGAAAGTGGGTTTGCCTTCATATTTGACCCAGAACAACTCAGTTCAGCATGGAAATATCATTGCAACAGCTTTTATTTAGCCAGAAATCAAGATTGTAAGTTTTTTTGAGCTTAAAAGCTATTCAGGCCAAAGGAGCTGATTTCTGCCAATTGCATCAAAATACTGAAAGGAAAGTGGGTTTGCCTTCATATTTGACCCAGAACAAATCAGTTCAGCATGGAAATATCATTGCACCAGTTTTTATTTAGCCAAAAATCAAGAGTGTAAGTTTTTATGCGCTTAAAAGCATTTTCAGGCCAAAGGAGCTGATTTCTGCCAATTGCAGCAAAATACTGGAAGGAAAGTGGGTTTGCCTCATATTTGACCCAGACCAACTCAGTTCAGCATGGAAATATCATTGCAACAGCTTTTATTTAGCCAAAAATCAAGAGTGTAAGTTTTTATGCGCTTAAAAGCATTTTCAGGCCAAAGGAGCTGATTTCTGCCAATTGCAGCAAAATACTGGAAGGAAAGTGGGTTTGCCTCATATTTGACCCAGACCAACTCAGTTCAGCATGGAAATATCATTGCAACAGCTTTTATTTAGCCAGAAATCAAGAGTGTAAGTTTTTATGCGCTTAAAAGCATTTTTAGGCCGAATGAGCAAATATTCTTGTTTCTGCCAATTGCAGCAAAATACTGAAAGGAAAGTGGGGTTGCCTTCATATTTGATCCAGAACAACTCAGTTCAGGGTGGAAATATCATTGCAACAGCTTTTATTTAGCCAGAAATCAAGAGTGTAAGTTTTTATGTGCTTAAAAGCATTTTCAGGCCAAATGAGCAAATATGCTTTCTTCTGCCAATTGCAGCAAAATACTGAAAGGAAAGTGGGTTTGCCTTCATATTTGATCCAGAACAACTCAGTTCAGCATGGAAATATCATTGCGACAGCTTTTATTTAGCCAGAAATCAAGATTGTAAGTTTTTATGCGCTTAAAAGCTATTCAGGCCAAAGGAGCTGATTTCTGCCAATTGCATCAAAATACTGAAAGGAAAGTGAATTTGCCTTTATATTTGACCCAGAACAAATCAGTTCAGCATGGAAATATCATTGCAACAGCTTTTATTTAGCCAGAAATCAAGAGTGTAAGTTTTTATGCGCTTAACAGCATTTTCAGGCCGAATGAGCAAATATGCTTGTTTCTGCCAATTGCAGCAAAATACTGAAAGGAAAGTGGGTTTGCCTTCATATTTGACCCAGAACAACTCAGTTCAGCATGGAAATATCATTGCAACAGCTTTTATTTAGCCAGAAATCAAGAGTGTAAGTTTTTAAGCGCTTAAAAGCATTTTCAGGCCAAATGAGCTGGTATCTGCCAATTGCAGCAAAATACTGGAAGGAAAGTGGGTTTGCCTTCATATTTGACCCAGAACAACTCAGTTCAGCATGGAAATATCATTGCAACAGCTTTTATTTAGCCAGAAATCAAGAGTGTAAGTTTTTATGCGCTTAAAAGCATTTTCAGACCGAATAAGCAAATATGCCTGTTTCTGCCAATTGCAGCAAAATACTGAAAAGAAAGTGGGTTTGCCTTCATATTTGACCCAGAAGAACTCAGTTCAGCATGGAAATATCATTGCAACAGCTTTTATTTAGCCAGTAATCAAGAGTTTAAGTTTTTATGCGCTTAAAAGCATTTTTAGGCTGAATGAGCAAATATGCTTGTTTCTGCCAATTGCAGCAAAATACTGAAAAGAAAGTGGGTTTGCCTTTATATTTGACCCAGAACAACTCAGTTCAGAATGGAAATATCATTGCAACAGCTGTTATTTAGCCAGAAATCAAGAGAGTAACATTTTATTCGCTTAAAACCATTTTCAGGCCAAAGGAGCTGATTTCTGCCAATTGCAGCAAAATACTGAAAGGAAAGTGGGTTTGCCTTCATATTTGACCCAGAACAAATCAGTTCAGCATGGAAATATCATTGCAACAGCTTTTATTTAGCCAGAAATCAAGAGTGTAAGTTTTTATGCGCTTAAAAGCATTGTTAGGCCAAATGAGCTGATTTCTGCCAATTGCAGCAAAATACTGAAAGGAAAGTGGGTTTGCCTTCATATTTGACCCAGAACAACTCAGTTCAGCATGAAAATATCATTGCAACAGCTTTTATTTAGCCAGTAATCAAGAGTGTAAGTTTTTATGCTCTAAAAAGAATTTCAGGCCGAATGAGCACATATGCTTGTTTCTGCCAATTGCAGCAAAATACTGAAAGGAAAGTGGGTTTTCCTTCATATTTGACCCAGAACAACTCAGTTCAGCATGGAAATATCATTGCAACAGCTTTTATTTAGCCAGAAATCAAGAGTGTAAGTTTTTAAGCGCTTAAAAGCATTTTCAGGCCAAATGAGCTGGTATCTGCCAATTGCAGCAAAATACTGGAAGGAAAGTGGGTTTGCCTTCATATTTGACCCAGAACAACTCAGTTCAGCATGGAAATATCATTGCAACAGCTTTTATTTTGCCAGAAATCAAGAGTGTAAGTTTTTATGCGCTTAAAAGCATTTTCAGGCCGAATAAGCAAATATGCTTTCTTCTGCCAATTGCAGCAAAATACTGAAAGGAAAGTGGGTTTGCCTTCATATTTGACCCACAACAACTCAGTTTAGCATGGAAATATCATTGCAACAGCTTTTATTTAGCCAGAAATCAAGAGTGTAAGTTTTTATGCGCTTAAAAGCATTTTTAGGCGAAATGAGCTGATTTCTGCCAATTGCAGCAAAATACTGAAAGGAAAGTGGGTTTGCCTTCATATTTGACCCAGAACAACTCAGTTCAGCATGGAAATATCATTGCAACAGCTTTTATTTAGCCAGAAATCAAGATTGTAAGTTTTTTTGAGCTTAAAAGCTATTCAGGCCAAAGGAGCTGATTTCTGCCAATTGCATCAAAATACTGAAAGGAAAGTGGGTTTGCCTTCATATTTGACCCAGAACAAATCAGTTCAGCATGGAAATATCATTGCAACAGCTTTTATTTAGCCAGAAATCAAGAGTGTAAGTTTTTATGCGCTTAAAAGCATTTTTAGGCCAAATGACCTGATTTCTGCCAATTGCAGCAAAATACTGAAAGGAAAGTGGGTTTGCCTTCATATTTGACCCACAACAACTCAGTTTAGCATGGAAATATCATTGCAACAGCTTTTATTTAGCCAGAAATCAAGAGTGTAAGTTTTTATGCGCTTAAAAGCATTTTCAGGCGAAATGAGCAAATATGCTTATTTCTGCCAATTGCAGCAAAATACTGAAAAGAAAGTGGGTTTGCCTTCATATTTGACCCAGAAGAACTCAGTTCAGCATGGAAATATCATTGCAACAGCTTTTATTTAGCCAGAAATCAAGAGTGTAAGTTTTTATGCGCTTAAAAGCATTTTCAGGCCGAATGAGCAAATATGCTTTTTTCTGCCAATTGCAGCAAAATACTGAAAGGAAAGTGGGTTTGCCTTCATATTTGACCCAGAACAACTCAGTTCAGCATGGAAATATCATTGCAACAGCTTTTATTTAGCCAGAAATCAAGAGTGTAAGTTTTTATGCGCTTTAAAGCATTTTCAGGCCAAATGAGCTGATTTCTGCCAATTGCAGCAAAATACTGAAAGGAAAGTGGGGTTGCCTTCATATTTGACCCAGTACAACTCAGGTCAACATGAAAATATCATTGCAACAGCTTTTATTTAGCCAGTAATCAAGAGTGTATGTTTTTATGCTCTAAAAAGAATTTCAGGCCGAATAAGCAAATATGCTTGTTTCTGCCAATTGCAGCAAAATACTGAAAGGAAAGTGGGTTTGCCTTCATATTTGACCCACAACAACTCAGTTTAGCATGGAAATATCTTTGCAACAGCTTTTATTTAGCCAGAAATCAAGAGTGTAAGTTTTTATGCGCTTAAAAGCAATTCAGGCCAAAGGAGCTGATTTCTGCCAATTGCAGCAAAATACTGAAAGGAAAGTGGGTTTACCTTCATATTTGACACAGAACAACTCAGTTCAGCATGGAAAAATCATTGTAACAGCTTTTATTTAGCCAGAAATCAAGAGTGTAAGTTTTTATGTGCTTAAAAGCATTTTCAGGCCAAATGAGCAAATATGCTTGTTTCTGCCAATTGCAGCAAAATACTGAAAGGAAAGTGGGTTTGCCTTCATATTTGACCCAGAACAACTCAGTTCAGCATGGAAATATCATTGCAACAGCTTTTATTTAGCCAGAAATCAAGAGTGTAAGTTTTTATGCGCTTAAAAGCAATTCAGGCCAAAGGAGCTGATTTCTGCCAATTGCAGCAAAATACTGAAAGGAAAGTGGTTTACCTTCATATTTGACACAGAACAACTCAGAACAGCATGGAAAAATCATTGTAAAAGCTTTTATTTAGCCAGAAATCAAGAGTGTAAGTTTTTATGTGCTTAAAAGCATTTTCAGGCCGAATGAGCAAATATGCTTTTTTCTGCCAATTGCAGCAAAATACTGAACGGAAAGTGGGTTTGCCTTCATATTTGACCCAGAACAACTCAGTTCAGCATGGAAATATCATTACAACAGCTGTTATTTAGCCAGAAATCAAGAGAATAACTTCTTATTCGCTTAAAAGCATTTTCAGGCCATAGGAGCTGATTTCTGCCAATTGCAGCAAAATACTGGAAGGAAAGTGGGTTTGCCTCATATTTGACCCAGACCAACTCAGTTCAGCATGGAAATATCATTGCAACAGCTTTTATTTAGCCAGAAATCAAGAGTTTAAGTTTTTATGCGCTTAAAAGCATTTTTAGGCTGAATGAGCAAATATGCTTGTTTCTGCCAATTGCAGCAAAATACTGAAAGGAAAGTGGGGTTGCCTTCATATTTGACCCAGAACAACTCAGTTCAGAATGGAAATATCATTGCAACAGCTGTTATTTAGCCAGAAATCAAGAGAGTAACTTTTTATTCGCTTAAAACCATTTTCAGGCCAAAGGAGCTGATTTCTGCAACTTGCAGCAAAATACTGAAAGGAAAGTGGGTTTGCCTTCATATTTGACCCAGAACAACTCAGTTCAGCAAGGAAATATCATTGCAACAGCTTTTATTTAGCCAAAAATCAAGAGTGTAAGTTTTTATGCGCTTAAAAGCATTTTCAGGCCAAAGGAGCTGATTTCTGCCAAATGCAGCAAAATACTGGAAGGAAAGTGGGTTTGCCTCATATTTGACCCAGACCAACTCAGTTCAGCATGGAAATATCATTGCAACAGCTTTTATTTAGCCAGAAATCAAGAGTGTAAGTTTTTAAGCGCTTAAAAGCATTTTCAGGCCAAATGAGCTGGTATCTGCCAATTGCAGCAAAATACTGGAAGGAAAGTGGGTTTGCCTTCATATTTGACCCAGAACAACTCAGTTCAGCATGGAAATATCATTGCAACAGCTTTTATTTTGCCAGAAATCAAGAGTGTAAGTTTTTATGCGCTTAAAAGCATTTTCAGGCCGAATAAGCAAATATGCCTGTTTCTGCCAATTGCAGCAAAATACTGAAAGGAAAGTGGGTTTGCCTTCATATTTGACCGAGAACAACTCAGTTCAGCATGGAAATATCATTGCAACAGCTTTTATTTAGCCAGAAATCAAGACTTTAAGTTTTTATGCGCTTAAAAGCATTTTCAGGCCGAATAAGCAAATATGCCTGTTTCTGCCAATTGCAGCAAAATACTGAAAGGAAAGTGGGTTTGCCTTCATATTTGACCCAGAACAACTCAGTTCAGAATGGAAATATCATTGCAACAGCTGTTATTTAGCCAGAAATCAAGAGAGTAACTTTTTATTCGCTTAAAACCATTTTCAGGCCAAAGGAGCTAATTTCTGCCAATTGCAGCAAAATACTGAAAGGAAAGTGGGTTTGCCTCATATTTGACCCAGACCAACTCAGTTCAGCATGGAAATATCATTGCAACAGCTTTTATTTAGCCAGAAATCAAGAGTGTAAGTTTTTATGCGCTTAAAAGCATTTTTAGGCCGAATGAGCAAATATTCTTGTTTCTGACAATTGCAGCAAAACACTGAAAGGAAAGTGGGGTTGCCTTCATATTTGATCCAGAACAACTCAGTTCAGCATGGAAATATCATTGCGACAGCTTTTATTTAGCCAGAAATCAAGATTGTAAGTTTTTATGCGCTTAAAAGCTATTCAGGCCAAAGGAGCTGATTTCTGCCAATTGCATCAAAATACTGAAAGGAAAGTGAATTTGCCTTCATATTTGACCCAGAACAAATCAGTTCAGCATGGAAATATCATTGCAACAGCTTTTATTTAGCCAGAAATCAAGAGTGTAAGTTTTTATGCGCTTAACAGCATTTTCAGGCCGAGTGAGCAATTATGCTTGTTTCTGCCAATTGCAGCAAAATACTGAAAGGAAAGTGGGTTTGCCTTCATATTTGACCCAGAACAACTCAGTTCAGCATGGAAATATCATTGCAACAGCTTTTATTTAGCCAGAAATCAAGAGTGTAAGTTTTTATGCGCTTAAAAGCATTTTCAGGCCGATTTAGCAAATATGCTTGTTTCTGCCAATTGCAGCAAAATACTGGAAGGAAAGTGGGTTTGCCTTCATATTTGACCCAGAACAACTCAGTTCAGCATGGAAATATCATTGCAACAGCTTTTATTTAGCCAGAAATCAAGAGTTTAAGTTTTTATGCGCTTAAAAGCATTTTTAGGCTGAATGAGCAAATATGCTTGTTTCTGCCAATTGCTGCAAAATACTGAAAGGAAAGTGGGGTTGCCTTCATATTTGACCCAGAACAACTCAGTTCAGAATGGAAATATCATTGCAACAGCTGTTATTTAGCCAGAAATCAAGAGAGTAAGTTTTTATTCGCTTAAAAGCATTTTCAGGCCAAAGGAGCTAATTTCTGCCAATTGCAGCAAAATACTGAAAGGAAAGTGGGTTTGCCTTCATATTTGACCAGGAACAACTCAGTTCAGCAAGGAAATATCATTGCAACAGCTTTTATTTAGCCAAAAATCAAGAGTGTAAGTTTTTATGCGCTTAAAAGCATTTTCAGGCCAAAGGAGCTGATTTCTGCCAATTGCAGCAAAATACTGGAAGGAAAGTGGGTTTGCCTCATATTTGACCCAGACCAACTCAGTTCAGCATGGAAATATCATTGCAACAGCTTTTATTTAGCCAACAATCAAGAGTGTAAGTTTTTATGCGCTTAAAAGCATTTTCAGGCCAAAGGAGCTGATTTCTGCCAATTGCAGCAAAATACTGGAAGGAAAGTGGGTTTGCCTCATATTTGACCCAGACCAACTCAGTTCAGCATGGAAATATCATTGCAACAGCTTTTATTTAGCCAGAAATCAAGAGTGTAAGTTTTTATGCGCTTAAAAGCATTTTTAGGCCGAATGAGCAAATATTCTTGTTTCTGCCAATTGCAGCAAAATACTGAAAGGAAAGTGGGGTTGCCTTCATATTTGATCCAGAACAACTCAGTTCAGCATGGAAATATCATTGCGACAGCTTTTATTTAGCCAGAAATAAAGAGAATAACTTCTTATTCGCTTAAAAGCATTTTCAAGCCATAGGAGCTGATTTCTGCCAATTGCAGCAAAATACTGGAAGGAAAGTGGGTTTACCTCATATTTGACCCAGACCAACTCAGTTCAGCATGGAAATATCATTGCAACAGCTTTTATTTAGCCAAAAATCAAGAGTTTAAGTTTTTATGCGCTTAAAAGCATTTTTAGGCTGAATGAGCAAATATGCTTGTTTCTGCCAATTGCAGCAAAATACTGAAAGGAAAGTGGGTTTGCCTTCATATTTGACCCAGAACAACTCAGTTCAGCATGGAAATATCATTGCAACAGCTTTTATTTAGCCAGAAATCAAGAGTGTAAGTTATTATGCGCTTTAAAGCATTTTCAGGCCAAATGAGCTGATTTCTGCCAATTTCAGCAAAATACTGAAAGGAAAGTGGGTTTGCCTTCATATTTGACCCAGAACAACTCAGTTCAGCATGAAAATATCATTGCAACAGCTTTTATTTAGCCAGTAATCAAGAGTGTAAGTTTTTATGCTCTAAAAAGAATTTCAGGCCGAATGAGCACATATGCTTGTTTCTGCCAATTGCAGCAAAATACTGAAAGGAAAGTGGGTTTGCCTTCATATTTGACCCAGAACAACTCAGTTCAGCATGGAAATATCATTGCAACAGCTTTTATTTAGCCAGAAATCAAGAGTGTAAGTTTTTCTGAGCTTAAAAGCATTTTCAGGCCAAATGAGCTGATTTCTGCCAATTGCAGCAAAATACTGAAAGGAAAGTGGGTTTGCCTTCATATTTGATCCAGAACAACTCAGTTCAGCATGGAAATATCATTGCAACAGCTTTTATTTAGCCAGAAATCAAGAGTGTAAGTTTTTATGCGCTTAAAAGCATTTTCAGGCCAAATGAGCAAATATGCTTGTTTCTGCCAATTGCAGCAAAATACTGAAAAGAAAGTGGGTTTGCCTTCATATTTGACCCAGACCAACTCAGTTCAGCATGGAAATATCATTGCAACAGCTTTTATTTAGCCAGAAATCAAGAGTGTAAGTTTATATGCGCTTAAAAGCATTTTCAGGCCGAATGAGCAAATATGCTTTTTTCTGCCAATTGCAGCAAAATACTGAAAGGAAAGTGGGTTTGCCTTCATATTTGACCCAGAACAACTCAGTTCAGCATGGAAATATCATTGCAACAGCTTTTATTTAGCCAGAAATCAAGAGTGTAAGTTTTTATGCGCTTTAAAGCATTTTCAGGCCAAATGAGCTGATTTCTGCCAATTGCAGCAAAATACTGAAAGGAAAGTGGGTTTGCCTTCATATTTGACCCAGAACAACTCAGTTCAGCATGGAAATATCGTTGCAACAGCTTTTATTTAGCCAGAAATCAAGAGTGTAAGTTTTTATGCGCTTAAAAGCATTTTTAGGCCAAATGAGCTGATTTCTGCCAATTGCAGCAAAATACTGAAAGGAAAGTGGGTTTGCCTTCATATTTCACCCAGAACAACTCAGTTCAGCATGGAAATATCATTGCAACAGCTTTTATTTAGCCAGAAATCAAGAGTGTAAGTTTTTATGCGCTTAAAAGCATTTTCAGGCCGAATGAGCAAATATGCTTTTTTCTGCCAATTGCAGCAACATACTGAAAGGAAAGTGGGTTTGCCTTCATATTTGACCCAGAACAACTCAGTTCAGCATGGAAATATCATTGCAACAGCTTTTATTTAGCCAGAAATCAAGAGTTTAATTTTTTATGCGCTTAAAAGCATTTCAGGCCGAATGAGCAAATATGTTTGTTTATTGCCAATTGCAGCAAAATACTGAAAGGAAAGTGGGTTTGCCTTCATATTTGACCCAGAACAACTCATTTCAGCATGGAAATATCATTGCAACAGCGTTTATTTAGCCAGAAATCAAGAGTGTACGTTTTAATGCGCTTAAAAGCATTTTTAGGCCGAACTAGCAAATATGCTTTCTTCTGCCAATTGCAGCAAAATACTGAAAGGAAAGTGGGTTTGCCTTCATATTTGACCCAGAACAACTCAGTTCAGCATGGAAATATCATTGCAACAGCGTTTATTTAGCCAGAAATCAAGAGTGTAAGTTTTTATGCGCTTAAAAGCATTTTTAGGCCAAATGAGCTGATTTCTGCCAATTGCAGCAAAATACTGAAAGGAAAGTGGGGTTGCCTTCATATTTGACCCAGAACAACTCAGTTCAGCATGGAAATATCATTGCGACAGCTTTTATTTAGCCAGAAATCAAGATTGTAAGTTTTTATGCGCTTAAAAGCTATTCAGGCCAAAGGAGCTGATTTCTGCCAATTGCAGCAAAAAACTGAAAGGAAAGTGGGTTTACATTCATATTTGACACAGAAAAACTCAGTTCAGCATGGAAAAATCATTGCAACAGCTTTTATTTAGCCAGAAATCAAGAGTGTAAGTTTTTATGTGCTTAAAAGCATTTTCAGGCCGATTGAGCAAATATGCTTGTTTCTGCCAATTGCAGCAAAATACTGAACGGAAAGTGGGGTTGCCTTCATATTTGACCCAGAACAACTCAGTTCAGAATGGAAATATCATTGCAACAGCTGTTATTTAGCCAGAAATCAAGAGAATAACTTCTTATTCGCTTAAAAGCATTTTCAGGCCATAGGAGCTGATTTCTGCCAATTGCAGCAAAATACTGGAAGGAAAGTGGGTTTGCCTTCATATTTGACCCAGACCAACTCAGTTCAGCATGGAAATATCATTGCAACAGCTTTTATTTAGCCAGAAATCAAGAGTTTAAGTTTTTATGCGCTTAAAAGCATTTTTAGGCTGAATGAGCAAATATGCTTGTTTCTGCCAATTGCAAAAAAATACTGAAAGGAAAGTGGGGTTGCCTTCATATTTGACCCAGAACAACTCAGTTCAGAATGGAAATATCATTGCAACAGCTGTTATTTAGCCAGATATCAAGAGAGTAACTTTTTATTCGCTTAAAACCATTTTCAGGCCAAAGGAGCTGATTTCTGCCAATTGCAGCAAAATACTGAAAGGAAAGTGGGTTTGCCTCATATTTGACCCAGACCAACTCAGTTCAGAATGGAAATATCATTGCAACAGCTTTTATTTAGCCAGAAATCAAGAGTGTAAGTTTTTATGCGCTTAAAAGCATTTTTAGGCCGAATGAGCAAATATTCTTGTTTCTGCCAATTGCAGCAAAATACTGAAAAAAAAAGTGGGTTTGCCTTCATATTTGACCCAGAACAACTCAGTTCAGCATGGAAATATCATTGCAACAGCTTTTATTTAGCCAGAAATAAAGAGTTTAAGTTTTTATGCGCTTAAAAGCATTTTCAGGCCAAATGAGCTGATTTCTGCCAATTGCAGCAAAATACTGAAAGGAAAGTCGGTTTGCCTTCATATTTGATCCAGAACAACTCAGTTCAGCATGGAAATATCATTGCAACAGCTTTTATTTAGCCAGAAATCAAGAGTGGAAGTTTTTATGCGCTTAATAGCATTTTTAGGCCAAATGAGCTAATTTCTGCCAATTGCAGCAAAATACTGAAAGGAAAGTGGGTTTGCCTTCATATTTGACCCAGAACAACTCAGTTCAGCATGGAAATATCATTGCAACAGCTTTTATTTAGCCAGAAATCAAGAGAATAACTTCTTACTCGCTTAAAAGCATTTTCAGGCCATAGGAGCTGATTTCTGCCAATTGCAGCAAAATACTGGAAGGAAAGTGGGTTTGCCTCATATTTGACCCAGACCAACTCAGTTCAGCATGGAAATATCATTGCAACAGCTTTTATTTAGCCAGAAATCAAGAGTGTAAGTTATTATGCGCTTAAAAACATTTTTAGGCCGAATGAGCAAATATTCTTGTTTCTGCCAATTGCAGCAAAATACTGAAAAAAAAAGTGGGTTTGCCTTCATATTTGACCCAGAACAACTCAGTTCAGCATGGAAATATCATTGCAACAGCTTTTATTTAGCCAGAAATAAAGAGTGTAAGTTTTTATGCGCTTAAAAGCATGTATAGGCCAAATGAGCTGATTTCTGCCAATTGCAGCAAAATACTGAAAGGAAAGTGGGTTTGCCTTCATATTTGATCCAGAACAACTCAGTTCAGCATGGAAATATCTTTGCAACAGCTTTTATTTAGCCAGAAATCAAGAGTGTAAGTTTTTATGCGCTTAAAAGCAATTCAGGCCAAAGGAGCTGATTTCTGCCAATTGCAGCAAAATACTGAAAGGAAAGTGGGTTTACCTTCATATTTGACACAGAACAACTCAGTTCAGCATGGAAAAATCATTGTAACAGCTTTTATTTAGCCAGAAATCAAGAGTGTAAGTTTTTATGTGCTTAAAAGCATTTTCAGGCCAAATGAGCAAATATGCTTGTTTCTGCCAATTGCAGCAAAATACTGAAAGGAAAGTGGGTTTGCCTTCATATTTGACCCAGAACAACTCAGTTCAGCATGGAAATATCATTGCAACAGCTTTTATTTAGCCAGAAATCAAGAGTGTAAGTTTTTATGCGCTTAAAAGCAATTCAGGCCAAAGGAGCTGATTTCTGCCAATTGCAGCAAAATACTGAAAGGAAAGTGGGTTTGCCTTCATATTTGACACAGAACAACTCAGATCAGCATGGAAAAATCATTGTAAAAGCTTTTATTTAGCCAGAAATCAAGAGTGTAAGTTTTTATGCGCTTAAAAGCATTTTCAGGCCAAATGAGCTGGTATCTGCCAATTGCAGCAAAATACTGGAAGGAAAGTGGGTTTGCCTTCATATTTGACCCAGAACAACTCAGTTCAGCATGGAAATATCATTGCAACAGCTTTTATTTTGCCAGAAATCAAGAGTGTAAGTTTTTATGCGCTTAAAAGCATTTTCAGGCCGAATAAGCAAATATGCCTGTTTCTGCCAATTGCAGCAAAATACTGAAAGGAAAGTGGGTTTGCCTTCATATTTGACCGAGAACAACTCAGTTCAGCATGGAAATATCATTGCAACAGCTTTTATTTAGCCAGAAATCAAGACTTTAAGTTTTTATGCGCTTAAAAGCATTTTCAGGCCGAATAAGCAAATATGCCTGTTTCTGCCAATTGCAGCAAAATACTGAAAGGAAAGTGGGTTTGCCTTCATATTTGACCCAGAACAACTCAGTTCAGAATGGAAATATCATTGCAACAGCTGTTATTTAGCCAGAAATCAAGAGAGTAACTTTTTATTCGCTTAAAACCATTTTCAGGCCAAAGGAGCTAATTTCTGCCAATTGCAGCAAAATACTGAAAGGAAATTGGGTTTGCCTTCATATTTGACCCAGAACAACTCAGTTCAGCATGGAAATATCATTGCAACAGCTTTTATTTAGCCAGAAATCAAGAGAATAACTTCTTATTCGCTTAAAAGCATTTTCAGGCCATAGGAGCTGATTTCTGCCAATTGCAGCAAAATACTGAAAGGAAAGTGGGTTTGCCTTCATATTTGACCCAGAACAACTCAGTTCAGCATGGAAATATCATTGCAACAGCTTTTATTTAGCCAGAAATCAAGAGTTTAAGTTTTTATGCGCTTAAAAGCATTTTTAGGCTGAATGAGCAAATATGCTTGTTTCTGCCAATTGCAGCAAAATACTGAAAGGAAAGTGGGGTTGCCTTCATATTTGACCCAGAACAACTCAGTTCAGAATGGAAATATCATTGCAACAGCTGTTATTTAGCCAGAAATCAAGAGAGTAACTTTTTATTCGCTTAAAACCATTTTCAGGCCAAAGGAGCTAATTTCTGCCAATTGCAGCAAAATACTGAAAGGAAAGTGGGTTTGCCTTCATATTTGACCAGGAACAACTCAGTTCAGCAAGGAAATATCACTGCAACAGCTTTTATTTAGCCAAAAATCAAGAGTGTAAGTTTTTATGCGCTTAAAAGCATTTTCAGGCCAAAGGAGCTGATTTCTGCCAATTGCAGCAAAATACTGGAAGGAAAGTGGGTTTGCCTCATATTTGACCCAGACCAACTCAGTTCAGCATGGAAATATCATTGCAACAGCTTTTATTTAGCCAAAAATCAAGAGTGTAAGTTTTTATGCGCTTAAAAGCATTTTCAGGCCAAAGGAGCTGATTTCTGCCAATTGCAGCAAAATACTGGAAGGAAAGTGGGTTTGCCTCATATTTGACCCAGACCAACTCAGTTCAGCATGGAAATATCATTGCAACAGCTTTTATTTAGCCAAAAATCAAGAGTGTAAGTTTTTATGCGCTTAAAAGCATTTTCAGGCCAAAGGAGCTGATTTCTGCCAATTGCAGCAAAATACTGGAAGGAAAGTGGGTTTGCCTCATATTTGACCCAGACCAACTCAGTTCAGCATGGAAATATCATTGCAACAGCTTTTATTTAGCCAGAAATCAAGAGTGTAAGTTTTTATGCGCTTAAAAGCATTTTTAGGCCGAATGAGCAAATATTCTTGTTTCTGACAATTGCAGCAAAACACTGAAAGGAAAGTGGGGTTGCCTTCATATTTGATCCAGAACAACTCAGTTCAGCATGGAAATATCATTGCGACAGCTTTTATTTAGCCAGAAATCAAGATTGTAAGTTTTTATGCGCTTAAAAGCTATTCAGGCCAAAGGAGCTGATTTCTGCCAATTGCATCAAAATACTGAAAGGAAAGTGAATTTGCCTTCATATTTGACCCAGACCAACTCAGTTCAGCATGGAAATATCATTGCAACAGCTTTTATTTAGCCAGAAATCAAGAGTTTAAGTTTTTATGCGCTTAAAAGCATTTTTAGGCTGAATGAGCAAATATGCTTGTTTCTGCCAATTGCTGCAAAATACTGAAAGGAAAGTGGGGTTGCCTTCATATTTGACCCAGAACAACTCAGTTCAGAATGGAAATATCATTGCAACAGCTGTTATTTAGCCAGAAATCAAGAGAGTAAGTTTTTATTCGCTTAAAACCATTTTCAGGCCAAAGGAGCTAATTTCTGCCAATTGCAGCAAAATACTGAAAGGAAAGTGGGTTTGCCTTCATATTTGACCAGGAACAACTCAGTTCAGCAAGGAAATATCATTGCAACAGCTTTTATTTAGCCAAAAATCAAGAGTGTAAGTTTTTATGCGCTTAAAAGCATTTTCAGGCCAAAGGAGCTGATTTCTGCCAATTGCAGCAAAATACTGGAAGGAAAGTGGGTTTGCCTCATATTTGACCCAGACCAACTCAGTTCAGCATGGAAATATCATTGCAACAGCTTTTATTTAGCCAACAATCAAGAGTGTAAGTTTTTATGCGCTTAAAAGCATTTTCAGGCCAAAGGAGCTGATTTCTGCCAATTGCAGCAAAATACTGGAAGGAAAGTGGGTTTGCCTCATATTTGACCCAGACCAACTCAGTTCAGCATGGAAATATCATTGCAACAGCTTTTATTTAGCCAGAAATCAAGAGTGTAAGTTTTTATGCGCTTAAAAGCATTTTTAGGCCGAATGAGCAAATATTCTTGTTTCTGCCAATTGCAGCAAAATACTGAAAGGAAAGTGGGTTTGCCTTCATATTTGACCCAGAACAAATCAGTTCAGCATGGAAATATCATTGCAACAGCTTTTATTTAGCCAGAAATCAAGAGTGTAAGTTTTTATGCGCTTAACAGCATTTTCAGGCCGAATGAGCAAATATGCTTGTTTCTGCCAATTGCAGCAAAATACTGAAAGGAAAGTGGGTTTGCTTCATATTTGACCCAGAACAACTCAGTTCAGCATGGAAATATCATTGCAACAGCTTTTATTTAGCCAGAAATCAAGAGTGTAAGTTTTTATGCGCTTAAAAGCTATTCAGGCCAAAGGAGCTGATTTCTGCCAATTGCATCAAAATACTGAAAGGAAAGTGAATTTGCCTTCATATTTGACCCAGAACAAATCAGTTCAGCATGGAAATATCATTGCAACAGCTTTTATTTAGCCAGAAATCAAGAGTGTAAGTTTTTATGCGCTTAACAGCATTTTCAGGCCGAATGAGCAAATATGCTTGTTTCTGCCAATTGCAGCAAAATACTGAAAGGAAAGTGGGTTTGCCTTCATATTTGACCCAGAACAACTCAGTTCAGCATGGAAATATCATTGCAACAGCTTTTATTTAGCCAGAAATCAAGAGTGTAAGTTTTTAAGCGCTTAAAAGCATTTTCAGGCCAAATGAGCTGGTATCTGCCAATTGCAGCAAAATACTGGAAGGAAAGTGGGTTTGCCTTCATATTTGACCCAGAACAACTCAGTTCAGCATGGAAATATCATTGCAACAGCTTTTATTTAGCCAGAAATCAAGAGTGTAAGTTTTTATGCGCTTAAAAGCATTTTCAGGCCGAATAAGCAAATATGCCTGTTTCTGCCAATTGCAGCAAAATACTGAAAAGAAAGTGGGTTTGCCTTCATATTTGACCCAGAACAACTCAGTTCAGCATGGAAATATCATTGCAACAGCTTTTATTTAGCCAGTAATCAAAAGTGTAAGTTTTTATGCTCTAAAAAGAATTTTAGGCCGAATGAGCAAATATGCTTGTTTCTGCCAATTGCAGCAAAATACTGAAAGGAAAGTGGGTTTGCCTTCATATTTGACCCAGTACAACTCAGGTCAGCATGAAAATATCATTGCAACAGCTTTTATTTAGCCAAAAATCAAGAGTGTAAGTTTTTATGCGCTTTAAAGCATTTTCAGGCCAAATGAGCTGATTTCTGCCAATTGCAGCAAAATACTGAAAGGAAAGTGGGTTTGCCTTCATATTTGACCCAGAACAACTCAGTTCAGCATGGAAATATCATTGCAACAGCGTTTATTTAGCCAGAAATCAAGAGAATAACTTCTTATTCGCTTAAAAGCATTTTCAAGCCATAGGAGCTGATTTCTGCCAATTGCAGCAAAATACTGGAAGGGAAGTGGGTTTGCCTCATATTTGACCCAGACCAACTCAGTTCAGCATGGAAATATCATTGCAACAGCTTTTATTTAGCCAAAAATCAAGAGTTTAAGTTTTTATGCGCTTAAAAGCATTTTTAGGCTGAATGAGCAAATATGCTTGTTTCTGCCAATTGCAGCAAAATACTGAAAGGAAAGTGGGTTTGCCTTCATATTTGACCCAGAACAAATCAGTTCAGCATGGAAATATCATTGCAACAGCTTTTATTTAGCCAGAAATCAAGAGTGTAAGTTTTTATGCGCTTAAAAGCATTTTCAGGCCAAATGAGCTGATTTCTGCCAATTGCAGCAAAATACTGGAAGGAAAGTGGGTTTGCCTTCATATTTGACCCAGAACAACTCAGTTCAGCATGGAAATATCATTGCAACAGCTTTTATTTAGCCAGAAATCAAGAGTGTAAGTTTTTATGCGCCTAAAAGCATTTTCAGGCCGAATAAGCAAATATGCTTTCTTCTGCCAATTGCAGCAAAATACTGAAAGGAAAGTGGGTTTGCCTTCATATTTGACCCACAACAACTCAGTTTAGCATGGAAATATCATTGCAACAGCTTTTATTTAGCCAGAAATCAAGAGTGTAAGTTTTTATGCGCTTAAAAGCATTTTCAGGCCAAATGAGCAAATATGCTTGTTTCTGCCAATTGCAGCAAAATACTGAAAAGAAAGTGGGTTTGCCTTCATATTTGACCCAGACCAACTCAGTTCAGCATGGAAATATCATTGCAACAGCTTTTATTTAGCCAGAAATCAAGAGTGTAAGTTTTTATGCGCTTAAAAGCATTTTCAGGCCAAATGAGCAAATATGCTTGTTTCTGCCAATTGCAGCAAAATACTGAAAAGAAAGTGGGTTTGCCTTCATATTTGACCCAGACCAACTCAGTTCAGCATGGAAATATCATTGCAACAGCTTTTATTTAGCCAGAAATCAAGAGTGTAAGTTTATATGCGCTTAAAAGCATTTTCAGGCCGAATGAGCAAATATGCTTTTTTCTGCCAATTGCAGCAAAATACTGAAAGGAAAGTGGGTTTGCCTTCATATTTGACCCAGAACAACTCATTTCAGCATGGAAATATCATTGCAACAGCGTTTATTTAGCCAGAAATCAAGAGTGTACGTTTTAATGCGCTTAAAAGCATTTTTAGGCCGAACTAGCAAATATGCTTTCTTCTGCCAATTGCAGCAAAATACTGAAAGGAAAGTGGGTTTGCCTTCATATTTGATCCAGAACAACTCAGTTCAGCATGGAAATATCATTGCAACAGCGTTTATTTAGCCAGAAATCAAGAGTGTAAGTTTTTATGCGCTTAAAAGCATTTTTAGGCCAAATGAGCTGATTTCTGCCAATTGCAGCAAAATACTGAAAGGAAAGTGGGTTTGCCTTCATATTTGACCCAGAACAACTCAGTTCAGCATGGAAATATCATTGCGACAGCTTTTATTTAGCCAGAAATCAAGATTGTAAGTTTTTATGCGCTTAAAAGCTATTCAGGCCAAAGGAGCTGATTTCTGCCAATTGCAGCAAAAAACTGAAAGGAAAGTGGGTTTACCTTCATATTTGACACAGAAAAACTCAGTTCAGCATGTAAAAATCATTGCAACAGCTTTTATTTAGCCAGAAATCAAGAGTGTAAGTTTTTATGTGCTTAAAAGCATTTTCAGGCCGATTGAGCAAATATGCTTGTTTCTGCCAATTACAGCAAAATACTGAACGGAAAGTGGGGTTGCCTTCATATTTGACCCAGAACAACTCAGTTCAGCATGGAAATATCATTGCAACAGCTTTTATTTAGCCAGAAATCAAGAGTTTAAGTTTTTATGCGCTTAAAAGCATTTTTAGGCTGAATGAGCAAATATGCTTGTTTCTGCCAATTGCAAAAAAATACTGAAAGGAAAGTGGGTTTACCTTCATATTTGACACAGAACAACTCATTTCAGCATGGAAATATCATTGCAACAGCGTTTATTTAGCCAGAAATCAAGAGTGTAAGTTTTAATGCGCTTAAAAGCATTTTTAGGCCGAACTAGCAAATATGCTTTCTTCTGCCAATTGCAGCAAAATACTGAAAGGAAAGTGGGTTTGCCTTCATATTTGATCCAGAACAACTCAGTTCAGCATGGAAATATCATTGCGACTGCTTTTATTTAGCCAGAAATCAAGATTGTAAGTTTTTATGCGCTTAAAAGCTAATCAGGCCAAAGGAGCTGATTTCTGCCAATTGCAGCAAAATACTGAAAGGAAAGTGGGTTTGCCTTCATATTTGATCCAGAACAACTCAGTTCAGCATGGAAATATCATTGCGACTGCTTTTATTTAGCCAGAAATCAAGAGTGTAAGTTTTTATGTGCTTAAAAGCATTTTCAGGCCGAATGAGCAAATATGCTTGTTTCTGCCAATTGCAGCAAAATGCTGAACGGAATGTGGGTTTGCCTTCATATTTGACACAGAACAACTCAGTTCAGCATGGAAATATCATTACAACAGCTTTTATTTAGCCAGAAATCAAGAGAATAACTTCTTATTCGCTTAAAAGCATTTTTAGGCCATAGGAGCTGATTTCTGCCAATTGCAGCAAAATACTGGAAGGAAAGTGGGTTTGCCTCATATTTGACCCAGACCAACTCAGTTCAGCATGGAAATATCATTGCAACAGCTTTTATTTAGCCAGAAATCAAGAGTGTAAGTTTTTATGTGCTTAAAAGCATTTTTAGGCTGAATGAGCAAATATGCTTGTTTCTGCCAATTGCAGCAAAATACTGAAAGGAAAGTGGGGTTGCCTTCATATTTGACCCAGAACAACTCAGTTCAGAATGGAAATATCATTGCAACAGCTGTTATTTAGCCAGAAATCAAGAGAGTAACTTTTTATTCGCTTAAAACCATTTTCAGGCCAAAGGAGCTGATTTCTGCCAATTGCAGCAAAATACTGGAAGGAAAGTGGGTTTGCCTCATATTTGACCCAGAACAACTCAGTTCAGCAAGGAAATATCATTGCAACAGCTTTTATTTAGCCAAAAATCAAGAGTGTAAGTTTTTATGCGCTTAAAAGCATTTTCAGGCCAAAGGAGCTGATTTCTGCCAATTGCAGCAAAATACTGAAAGGAAAGTGGGTTTGCCTTCATATTTGACCCAGACCAACTCAGTTCAGCATGGAAATATCATTGCAACAGCTTTTATTTAGCCAAAAATCAAGAGTGTAAGTTTTTATGCGCTTAAAAGCATTTTCAGGCCAAAGGAGCTGATTTCTGCCAATTGCAGCAAAATACTGGAAGGAAAGTGGGTTTGCCTCATATTTGACCCAGACCAACTCAGTTCAGCATGGAAATATCATTGCAACAGCTTTTATTTAGCCAGAAATCAAGAGTGTAAGTTTTTATGCGCTTAAAAGCATTTTTAGGCCGAATGAGCAAATATTCTTGTTTCTGCCAATTGCAGCAAAATACTGAAAAAAAAAAGTGGGTTTGCCTTCATATTTGACCCAGAACAACTCAGTTCAGCATGGAAATATCATTGCAACAGCTTTTATTTAGCCAGAAATAAAGAGTGTAAGTTTTTATGCGCTTAACAGCATTTTCAGGCCAAATGAGCTGATTTCTGCCAATTGCAGCAAAATACTGAAAGGAAAGTGGGTTTGCCTTCATATTTGATCCAGAACAACTCAGTTCAGCATGGAAATATCATTGCAACAGCTTTTATTTAGCCAGAAATCAAGAGTGTAAGTTTTTAAGCGCTTAAAAGCATTTTCAGGCCAAATGAGCTGGTATCTGCCAATTGCAGCAAAATACTGGAAGGAAAGTGGGTTTGCCTTCATATTTGACCGAGAACAACTCAGTTCAGCATGGAAATATCATTGCAACAGCTTTTATTTAGCCAGAAATCAAGAGTGTAAGTTTTTATGCGCTTAAAAGCATTTTCAGGCCGAATAAGCAAATATGCCTGTTTCTGCCAATTGCAGCAAAATACTGAAAGGAAAGTGGGTTTGCCTTCATATTTGACCGAGAACAACTCAGTTCAGCATGGAAATATCATTGCAACAGCTTTTATTTAGCCAGAAATCAAGAGTGTAAGTTTTTATGCGCTTAAAAGCATTTTTAGGCCAAATGAGCAGATTTCTGCCAATTGCAGCAAAATACTGAAAGGAAAGTGGGTTTGCCTTCATATTTGACCCAGAACAACTCAGTTCAGCATGGAAATATCATTGCAACAGCTTTTATTTAGCCAGAAATCAAGATTGTAAGTTTTTATGCGCTTAAAAGCATTTTCAGGCCGAATAAGCAAATATGCCTGTTTCTGCCAATTGCAGCAAAATACTGAAAGGAAAGTGGGTTTGCCTTCATATTTGACCGAGAACAACTCAGTTCAGCATGGAAATATCATTGCAACAGCTTTTATTTAGCCAGAAATCAAGAGTGTAAGTTTTTATGCGCTTAAAAGCATTTTTAGGCCAAATGAGCAGATTTCTGCCAATTGCAGCAAAATACTGAAAGGAAAGTGGGTTTGCCTTCATATTTGACCCAGAACAACTCAGTTCAGCATGGAAATATCATTGCAACAGCTTTTATTTAGCCAGAAATCAAGAGTGTAAGTTATTATGCGCTTTAAAGCATTTTCAGGCCAAATGAGCTGATTTCTGCCAATTGCAGCAAAATACTGAAAGGAAAGTGGGTTTGCCTTCATATTTGACCCAGAACAACTCAGTTCAGCATGAAAATATCATTGCAACAGCTTTTATTTAGCCAGTAATCAAGAGTGTAAGTTTTTATGCTCTAAAAAGAATTTCAGCCCGAATGAGCACATATGCTTGTTTCTGCCAATTGCAGCAAAATACTGAAAGGAAAGTGGGTTTGCCTTCATATTTGACCCAGAACAACTCAGTTCAGCATGGAAATATCATTGCAACAGCTTTTATTTAGCCAGAAATCAAGAGTGTAAGTTTTTAAGCGCTTAAAAGCATTTTCAGGCCAAATGAGCTGATATCTGCCAATTGCAGCAAAATACTGGAAGGAATGTGGGTTTGCCTTCATATTTGACCCAGAACAACTCAGTTCAGCATGGAAATATCATTGCAACAGCTTTTATTTAGCCAGAAATCAAGAGTGTAAGTTTTTATGCGCTTAAAAGCATTTTCAGGCCGAATAAGCAAATATGCTTTCTTCTGCCAATTGCAGCAAAATACTGAAAGGAAAGTGGGTTTGCCTTCATATTTGACCCAGAACAACTCATTTCAGCATGGAAATATCATTGCAACAGCGTTTATTTAGCCAGAAATCAAGAGTGTAAGTTTTAATGCGCTTAAAAGCATTTTTAGGCCGAACTAGCAAATATGCTTTCTTCTGCTAATTGCAGCAAAATACTGAAAGGAAAGTGGGTTTGCCTTCATATTTGATCCAGAACAACTCAGTTCAGCATGGAAATATCATTGCAACAGCTTTTATTTAGCCAGAAATCAAGAGTGTAAGTTTTTATGTGCTTAAAAGCATTTTCAGGCCAAAGGAGCTGATTTCTGCCAATTGCAGCAAAATACTGAAAGGAAAGTGGGTTTACCTTCATATTTGACACAGAACAACTCAGTTCAGCATGGAAATATCATTGCAACAGCTTTTATTTAGCCAGAAATCAAGAGTGTAAGTTTTTATGTGCTTAAAAGCATTTTCAGGCCGAATGAGCAAATATGCTTGTTTCTGCCAATTGCAGCAAAATACTGAACGGAATGTGGGTTTGCCTTCATATTTGACCCAGAACAACTCAGTTCAGCATGGAAATATCATTACAACAGCTGTTATTTAGCCAGAAATCAAGAGAATAACTTCTTATTCGCTTAAAAGCATTTTCAGGCCATAGGAGCTGATTTCTGCCAATTGCAGCAAAATACTGGAAGGAAAGTGGGTTTGCCTCATATTTGACCCAGACCAACTCAGTTCAGCATGGAAATATCATTGCAACAGCTTTTATTTAGCCAGAAATCAAGAGTTAAAGTTTTTATGCGCTTAAAAGCATTTTTAGGCTGAATGAGCAAATATGCTTGTTTCTGCCAATTGCAGCAAAATACTGAAAGGAAAGTGGGGTTGCCTTCATATTTGACCCAGAACAACTCAGTTCAGAATGGAAATATCATTGCAACAGCTGTTATTTAGCCAGAAATCAAGAGAGTAACTTTTTATTCGCTTAAAACCATTTTCAGGCCAAAGGAGCTGATTTCTGCCAATTGCAGCAAAATACTGGAAGGAAAGTGGGTTTGCCTCATATTTGACCCAGAACAACTCAGTTCAGCAAGGAAATATCATTGCAACAGCTTTTATTTAGCCAAAAATCAAGAGTGTAAGTTTTTATGCGCTTAAAAGCATTTTCAGGCCAAAGGAGCTGATTTCTGCCAATTGCAGCAAAATACTGAAAGGAAAGTGGGTTTGCCTTCATATTTGACCCAGACCAACTCAGTTCAGCATGGAAATATCATTGCAACAGCTTTTATTTAGCCAGAAATCAAGAGTGTAAGTTTTTATGCGCTTAAAAGCATTTTCAGGCCAAAGGAGCTGATTTCTGCCAATTGCAGCAAAATACTGAAAGGAAAGTGGGTTTGCCTTCATATTTGACCCAGACCAACTCAGTTCAGCATGGAAATATCATTGCAACAGCTTTTATTTAGCCAGAAATCAAGAGTGTAAGTTTTTATGCGCTTAAAAGCATTTTTAGGCCGAATGAGCAAATATTCTTGTTTCTGCCAATTGCAGCAAAATACTGAAAAAAAAAAGTGGGTTTGCCTTCATATTTGACCCAGAACAACTCAGTTCAGCATGGAAATATCATTGCAACAGCTTTTATTTAGCCAGAAATAAAGAGTGTAAGTTTTTATGCGCTTAACAGCATTTTCAGGCCAAATGAGCTGATTTCTGCCAATTGCAGCAAAATACTGAAAGGAAAGTGGGTTTGCCTTCATATTTGATCCAGAACAACTCAGTTCAGCATGGAAATATCATTGCAACAGCTTTTATTTAGCCAGAAATCAAGAGTGTAAGTTTTTAAGCGCTTAAAAGCATTTTCAGGCCAAATGAGCTGGTATCTGCCAATTGCAGCAAAATACTGGAAGGAAAGTGGGTTTGCCTTCATATTTGACCGAGAACAACTCAGTTCAGCATGGAAATATCATTGCAACAGCTTTTATTTAGCCAGAAATCAAGATTGTAAGTTTTTATGCGCTTAAAAGCATTTTCAGGCCGAATAAGCAAATATGCCTGTTTCTGCCAATTGCAGCAAAATACTGAAAGGAAAGTGGGTTTGCCTTCATATTTGACCGAGAACAACTCAGTTCAGCATGGAAATATCATTGCAACAGCTTTTATTTAGCCAGAAATCAAGAGTGTAAGTTTTTATGCGCTTAAAAGCATTTTTAGGCCAAATGAGCAGATTTCTGCCAATTGCAGCAAAATACTTAAAGGAAAGTGGGTTTGCCTTCATATTTGACCCAGAACAACTCAGTTCAGCATGGAAATATCATTGCAACAGCTTTTATTTAGCCAGAAATCAAGATTGTAAGTTTTTATGCGCTTAAAAGCATTTTCAGGCCGAATAAGCAAATATGCCTGTTTCTGCCAATTGCAGCAAAATACTGAAAGGAAAGTGGGTTTGCCTTCATATTTGACCGAGAACAACTCAGTTCAGCATGGAAATATCATTGCAACAGCTTTTATTTAGCCAGAAATCAAGAGTGTAAGTTTTTATGCGCTTAAAAGCATTTTTAGGCCAAATGAGCAGATTTCTGCCAATTGCAGCAAAATACTGAAAGGAAAGTGGGTTTGCCTTCATATTTGACCCAGAACAACTCAGTTCAGCATGGAAATATCATTGCAACAGCTTTTATTTAGCCAGAAATCAAGAGTGTAAGTTATTATGCGCTTTAAAGCATTTTCAGGCCAAATGAGCTGATTTCTGCCAATTGCAGCAAAATACTGAAAGGAAAGTGGGTTTGCCTTCATATTTGACCAAGAACAACTCAGTTCAGCATGAAAATATCATTGCAACAGCTTTTATTTTGCCAGTAATCAAGAGTGTAAGTTTTTATGCTCTAAAAAGAATTTCAGGCCGAATGAGCACATATGCTTGTTTCTGCCAATTGCAGCAAAATACTGAAAGGAAAGTGGGTTTGCCTTCATATTTGACCCAGAACAACTCAGTTCAGCATGGAAATATCATTGCAACAGCTTTTATTTAGCCAGAAATCAAGAGTGTAAGTTTTTAAGCGCTTAAAAGCATTTTCAGGCCAAATGAGCTGATATCTGCCAATTGCAGCAAAATACTGGAAGGAAAGTGGGTTTGCCTTCATATTTGACCCAGAACAACTCAGTTCAGCATGGAAATATCATTGCAACAGCTTTTATTTAGCCAGAAATCAAGAGTGTAAGTTTTTATGCGCTTAAAAGCATTTTCAGGCCCAATAAGCAAATATGCTTTCTTCTGCCAATTGCAGCAAAATACTGAAAGGAAAGTGGGTTTGCCTTCATATTTGACCCACAACAACTCAGTTTAGCATGGAAATATCATTGCAACAGCTTTTATTTAGCCAGAAATCAAGAGTGTAAGTTTTTATGCGCTTAAAAGCATTTTCAGGCCAAATGAGCAAATATGCTTGTTTCTGCCAATTGCAGCAAAATACTGAAAGGAAAGTGGGGTTGCCTTCATATTTGACCCAGTACAACTCAGGTCAATATGAAAATATCATTGCAACAGCTTTTATTTAGCCAGTAATCAAGAGTGTATGTTTTTATGCTCTAAATAGATTTTCAGGCCGAATAAGCAAATATGCTTGTTTCTGCCAATTGCAGCAAAATACTGAAAGGAAAGTGGGTTTGCCTTCATATTTGACCCACAACAACTCAGTTTAGCATGGAAATATCATTGCAACAGCTTTTATTTAGCCAGAAATCAAGAGTGTAAGTTTTTATGCGCTTAAAAGAATTTTCAGGCCAAATGAGCTGATTTCTGCCAATTGCAGCAAAATACTGAAAGGAAAGTGGGTTTGCCTTCATATTTGACCCAGAACAACTCAGTTCAGCATGGAAATATCATTGCAACAGCTTTTATTTAGCCAGAAATCAAGATTGTAAGTTTTTATGCGCTTAAAAGCATTTTCAGGCCGAATGAGCAAATATGCTTTTTTCTGCCAATTGCAGCAAAATACTGAAAGGAAAGTGGGTTTGCCTTCATATTTGACCCAGAACAACTCAGTTCAGCATGGAAATATCATTGCAACAGCTTTTATTTAGCCAGAAATCAAGAGTGTAAGTTTTTATGCGCTTAAAAGCATTTTTAGGCGAAATGAGCTGATTTCTGCCAATTGCAGCAAAATACTGAAAGGAAAGTGGGTTTGCCTTCATATTTGACCTAGAACAACTCAGTTCAGCATGGAAATATCATTGCAACAGCTTTTATTTAGCCAGAAATCAAGAGTGTAAGTTTTTATGCGCTTTAAAGCATTTTCAGGCCAAATGAGCTGATTTCTGCCAATTGCAGCAAAATACTGAAAGGAAAGTGGGTTTGCCTTCATATTTGACCAAGAACAACTCAGTTCAGCATGGAAATATCGTTGCAACAGCTTTTATTTAGCCAGAAATCAAGAGTGTAAGTTTTTATGCGCTTAAAAGCATTTTTAGGCCAAATGAGCTGATTTCTGCCAATTGCAGCAAAATACTGAAAGGAAAGTGGGTTTGCCTTCATATTTCACCCAGAACAACTCAGTTCAGCATGGAAATATCATTGCAACAGCTTTTATTTACCAGAAATCAAGAGTGTAAGTTTTTATGCGCTTAAAAGCATTTTCAGGCCGAATGAGCAAATATGCTTTTTTCTGCCAATTGCAGCAACATACTGAAAGGAAAGTGGGTTTGCCTTCATATTTGACCCAGAACAACTCAGTTCAGCATGGAAATATCATTGCAACAGCTTTTATTTAGCCAGAAATCAAGAGTTTAATTTTTTATGCGCTTAAAAGCATTTCAGGCCGAATGAGCAAATATGTTTGTTTATTGCCAATTGCAGCAAAATACTGAAAGGAAAGTGGGTTTGCCTTCATATTTGACCCAGAACAACTCATTTCAGCATGGAAATATCATTGCAACAGCGTTTATTTAGCCAGAAATCAAGAGTGTACGTTTTAATGCGCTTAAAAGCATTTTTAGGCCGAACTAGCAAATATGCTTTCTTCTGCCAATTGCAGCAAAACACTGAAAGGAAAGTGGGTTTGCCTTCATATTTGATCCAGAACAACTCAGTTCAGCATGGAAATATCATTGCAACAGCGTTTATTTAGCCAGAAATCAAGAGTGTAAGTTTTTATGCGCTTAAAAGCTATTCAGGCCAAAGGAGCTGATTTCTGCCAATTGCAGCAAAAAACTGAAAGGAAAGTGGGGTTGCCTTCATATTTGACCCAGAACAACTCAGTTCAGCATGGAAAAATCATTGCAACAGCTTTTATTTAGCCAGAAATCAAGAGTGTAAGTTTTTATGTGCTTAAAAGCATTTTCAGGCCGAATGAGCAAATATGCTTGTTTCTGCCAATTGCAGCAAAATACTGAACGGAAAGTGGGGTTGCCTTCATATTTGACCCAGAACAACTCAGTTCAGAATGGAAATATCATTGCAACAGCTTTTATTTAGCCAGAAATCAAGAGAATAACTTCTTATTCGCTTAAAAGCATTTTCAGGCCATAGGAGCTGATTTCTGCCAATTGCAGCAAAATACTGAAAGGAAAGTGGGTTTGCCTTCATATTTGACCCAGAACAACTCAGTTCAGCATGGAAATATCATTGCAACAGCTTTTATTTAGCCAGAAATCAAGAGTGTAAGTTTTTATGTGCTTAAAAACATTTTTAGGCCAAATGAGCTGATTTCTGCCAATTGCAGCAAAATACTGAAATGAAAAGTGGGTTTGCCTTCATATTTGACCCAGAACAACTCAGTTCAGCATGGAAATATCATTGCAACAGCTTTTATTTAGCCAGAAATCAAGAGTGTAAGTTTTTATGCGCTTAAAAGCATTTTCAGGCCGAATGAGCAAATATGCTTGTTTCTGCCATTTGCAGCAAAATACTGAAAGGAAAGTGGGTTTGCCTTCATATTTGACCCAGAACAACTCAGTTCAGCATGGAAATATCATTGCAACAGCTTTTATTTAGCCAGAAATCAAGAGTGTAAGTTTTTATGCGCTTTAAAGCATTTTCAGGCCGAATGAGCAAATATGCTTTTTTCTGCCAATTGCAGCAAAATACTGAAAGGAAAGTGGGTTTGCCTTCATATTTGACCCAGAACAACTCAGTTCAGCATGAAAATATCATTGCAACAGCTTTTATTTAGCCAGTAATAAAGAGTGTAAGTTTTTATGCTCTAAAAAGAATTTCAGGCCGAATGAGCAAATATGCTTGTTTCTGCCAATTGCAGCAAAATACTGAAAGGAAAGTGGGTTTGCCTTCATATTTGACCCAGAACAACTCAGTTCAGCATGGAAATATCATTGCAACAGCTTTTATTTAGCCAGAAATCAAGAGTGTAAGTTTTTATGCGCTTAAAAGCATTTTTAGGCCAAATGAGCTGATTTCTGCCAATTGCAGCAAAATACTGAAAGGAAAGTGGGGTTGCCTTCATATTTGACCCAGAACAACTCATTTCAGCATGGAAATATCATTGCAACAGCGTTTATTTAGCCAGAAATCAAGAGTGTAAGTTTTAATGCGCTTAAAAGCATTTTTAGGCCGAACTAGCAAATATGCTTTCTTCTGCCAATTGCAGCAAAATACTGAAAGGAAAGTGGGTTTACCTTCATATTTGACACAGAACAACTCAGTTCAGCATGAAAATATCATTGCAACAGCTTTTATTTAGCCAGTAATCAAGAGTGTAAGTTTTTATGCTCTAAAAAGAATTTCAGGCCGAATGAGCAAATATGCTTGTTTCTGCCAATTGCAGCAAAATACTGAAAGGAAAGTGGGTTTGCCTTCATATTTGACCCAGAACAACTCAGTTCAGCATGGAAATATCATTGCAACAGCTTTTTTTTAGCCAGAAATCAAGAGTGTAAGTTTTTATGTGCTTAAAAGCATTTTCAGGCCAAATGAGCTGATTTCTGCCAATTGCAGCAAAATACTGGAAGGAAAGTGGGTTTGCCTTCATATTTGACCCAGAACAACTCAGTTCAGCATGGAAATATCATTGCAACAGCTTTTATTTAGCCAGAAATCAAGAGTGTAAGTTTTTATGCGCTTAAAAGCATTTTCAGGCCGAATAAGCAAATATGCCTGTTTCTGCCAATTGCAGCAAAATACTGAAAGGAAAGTGGGTTTGCCTTCATATTTGACCCAGAACAACTCAGTTCAGCATGGAAATATCATTGCAACAGCTTTTATTTAGCCAGAAATCAAGAGTGTAAGTTTTTTTGCGCTTAAAAGCATTTTTAGGCGAAATGAGCTGATTTCTGCCAATTGCAGCAAAATACAGAAAGGAAAGTGGGTTTGCCTTCATATTTGACCCAGAACAACTCATTTTAGCATGGAAATATCATTGCAACAGCGTTTATTTAGCCAGAAATCAAGAGTGTAAGTTTTAATGCGCTTAAAAGCATTTTTAGGCCGAACTAGCAAATATGCTTTTTTCTGCCAATTGCAGCAAAATACTGAACGGAAAGTGGGTTTACCTTTATATTTGACACAGAACAACTCAGTTCAGCATGGAAATATCATTGCAACAGCTTTTATTTAGCCAGAAATCAAGAGTGTAAGTTTTTATGCGCTTAAAAGCATTTTTAGGCCAAATGAGCTGATTTCTGCCAATTGCAGCAAAATACTGAAAGGAAAGTGGGTTTGCCTTTATATTTGACACAGAACAACTCAGTTCAGCATGGAAATATCATTGCAACAGCTTTTATTTAGCCAGTAATCAAGAGTGTAAGTTTTTATGCTCTAAAAAGAATTTCAGGCCGAATGAGCAAATATGCTTGTTTCTGCCAATTGCAGCAAAATACTGAAAGGAAAGTGGGTTTGCCTTCATATTTGACCCAGAACAACTCAGTTAAGCATGGAAATATCATTGCAACAGCTTTTATTTAGCCAGAAATCAAGAGTGTAAGTTTTTATGCGCTTAAAAGCATTTTCAGCCCAAATGAGCTGATTTCTTCCAATTGCAGCAAAATACTGAAAGGAAAGTGGGTTTGCCTTCATATTTGACACAGAACAACTCAGTTCAGCATGAAAATATCATTGCAACAGCTTTTATTTAGCCAGTAATCAAGAGTGTAAGTTTTTATGCTCTAAAAAGAATTTCAGGCCGAATGAGCAAATATGCTTGTTTCTGCCAATTGCAGCAAAATACTGAAAGGAAAGTGGGTTTGCCTTCATATTTGACCCAGAACAACTCAGTTCAGCATGGAAATATCATTGCAACAGCTTTTATTTAGCCAGAAATCAAGAGTGTAAGTTTTTAAGCGCTTAAAAGCATTTTCAGGCCAAATGAGCTGGTATCTGCCAATTGCAGCAAAGTACTGGAAGGAAAGTGGGTTTGCCTTCATATTTGACCCAGAACAACTCAGTTCAGCATGGAAATATCATTGCAACAGCTTTTATTTAGCCAGAAATCAAGAGTGTAAGTTTTTATGCGCTTAAAAGCATTTTTAGGCGAAATGAGCTGATTTCTGCCAATTGCAGCAAAATACTGAAAGGAAAGTGGGGTTGCCTTCATATTTGACCCAGAACAACTCATTTCAGCATGGAAATATCATTGCAACAGCGTTTATTTAGCCAGAAATCAAGAGTGTAAGTTTTAATGCGCTTAAAAGCATTTTTAAGCCGAACTAGCAAATATGCTTTTTTCTGCCAATTGCAGCAAAATACTGAAAGGAAAGTGGGTTTGCCTTCATATTTGATCCAGAACAACTCAGTTCAGCATGGAAATATCATTGCAACAGCTTTTATTTAGCCAGTAATCAATAGTGTAAGTTTTTATGCGCTTAAAAGCATTTTCAGGCCGAGTGAGCAATTATGCTTGTTTCTGCCAATTGCAGCAAAATACTGAAAGGAAAGTGGGTTTGCCTTCATATTTGACCCAGAACAACTCAGTTCAGCATGGAAATATCATTGCAACAGCTTTTATTTAGCCAGAAATCAAGAGTGTAAGTTTTTATGCGCTTAAAAGCATTTTCAGGCCAAATGAGCAAATATGCTTTTTTCTGCCAATTGCAGCAAAATACTGAAAGGAAAGTGGGTTTGCCTTCATATTTGACCCAGAACAACTCAGTTCAGCATGGAAATATCATTGCAACAGCTTTTATTTAGCCAGAAATCAAGAGTGTAAGTTTTTATGCGCTTTAAAACATTTTCAGCCCAAATGAGCTGATTTCTGCCAATTGCAGCAAAATACTGAAAGGAAAGTGGGTTTGCCTTCATATTTGACCCAGAACAAATCAGTTCAGCATGGAAATATCATTGCAACAGCTTTTATTTAGCCAGAAATCAAGAGTGTAAGTTTTTATGCACTTAAAAACATTTTTAGGCCGAATGAGCTGATTTCTGCCAATTGCAGCAAAATACTGAAAGGAAAGTGGGTTTGCCTTCATATTTGACACAGAACAACTCAGTTCAGCATGGAAATATCATTGCAACAGCTTTTATTTAGCCAGAAATCAAGAGTGTAAGTTATTATGCGCTTTAAAGCATTTTCAGGCCAAATGAGCTGATTTCTGCCAATTGCAGCAAAATACTCAAAGGAAAGTGGGTTTGCCTTCATATTTGACCCAGAACAAATCAGTTCAGCATGAAAATATCATTGCAACAGCTTTTATTTAGCCAGTAATCAAGAGTGTAAGTTTTTATGCGCTTAAAAGCATTTTCAGGCCGAATGAGCAAATATGCTTTTTTCTGCCAATTGCAGCAAAATACTGAAAGGAAAGTGGGTTTGCCTTCATATTTGACCCAGAACAACTCAGTTCAGCATGGAAATATCATTGCAACAGCTTTTATTTAGCCAGAAATCAAGAGTGTAAGTTTTTATGCGCTTAAAAGCATGTTCAGGCCAAATGACCTGATTTCTGCCAATTGCAGCAAAATACTGAAAGGAAAGTGGGTTTGCCTTCATATTTGACCCAGAACAACTCAGTTCAGCATGAAAATATCATTGCAACAGCTTTTATTTAGCCAGTAATCAAGAGTGTAAGTTTTTATGCTCTAAAAAGAATTTCAGGCCGAATGAGCAAATATGCTTGTTTCTGCCAATTGCAGCAAAATACTGAAAGGAAAGTGGGTTTGCCTTCATATTTGACCCAGAACAACTCAGTTCAGCATGGAAATATCATTGCAACAGCTTTTATTTAGCCAGAAATCAAGAGTGTAAGTTTTTATGTGCTTAAAAACATTTTTAGGCCAAATGAGCTGATTTCTGCCAATTGCAGCAAAATACTGAAAGGAAAGTGGGGTTGCCTTCATATTTGACCCAGAACAACTCATTTCAGCATGGAAATATCATTGCAACAGCGTTTATTTAGCCAGAAATCAAGAGTGTAAGTTTTAATGCGCTTAAAAGCATTTTTAGGCCGAACTAGCAATTATGCTTTCTTCTGCCAATTGCAGCAAAATACTGAAAGGAAAGTGGGTTTACCTTCATATTTGACACAGAACAACTCAGTTCAGCATGAAAATATCATTGCAACAGCTTTTATTTAGCCAGTAATCAAGAGTGTAAGTTTTTATGCTCTAAAAAGAATTTCAGGCCGAATGAGCAAATATGCTTGTTTCTGCCAATTGCAGCAAAATACTGAAAGGAAAGTGGGTTTGCCTTCATATTTGACCCAGAACAACTCAGTTCAGCATGGAAATATCATTGCAACAGCTTTTATTTAGCCAGAAATCAAGAGTGTAAGTTTTTAAGCGCTTAAAAGCATTTTCAGGCCAAATGAGCAAATATGCCTGTTTCTGCCAATTGCAGCAAAATACTGAAAGGAAAGTGGGTTTGCCTTCATATTTGACCGAGAACACCTCAGTTCAGCATGGAAATATCATTGCAACAGCTTTTATTTAGCCAGAAATCAAGAGTTTAATTTTTTATGCGCTTAAAAGCATTTTCAGGCCGAATAAGCAAATATGCCTGTTTCTGCCAATTGCAGCAAAATACTGAAAGAAAAGTGGGTTTGCCTTCATATTTGACCCAGAACAACTCAGTTCAGCATGGAAATATCATTGCAACAGCTTTTATTTAGCCAGAAATAAAGAGTGTAAGTTTTTATGCGCTTAAAAGCATGTTCAGGCCAAATGAGCTGATTTCTGCCAATTGCAGCAAAATACTGAAAGGAAAGTGGGTTTGCCTTCATATTTGACCCAGAACAACTCAGTTCAGCATGAAAATATCATTGCAACAGCTTTTATTTAGCCAGTAATCAAGAGTGTAAGTTTTTATGCTCTAAAAAGAATTTCAGGCCGAATGAGCAAATATGCTTGTTTCTGCCAATTGCAGCAAAATACTGAAAGGAAAGTGGGTTTGCCTTCATATTTGACCCAGAACAACTCAGTTCAGCATGGAAATATCATTGCAACAGCTTTTATTTAGCCAGAAATCAAGAGTGTAAGTTTTTATGTGCTTAAAAACATTTTTAGGCCAAATGAGCTGATTTCTGCCAATTGCAGCAAAATACTGAAAGGAAAGTGGGGTTGCCTTCATATTTGACCCAGAACAACTCATTTCAGCATGGAAATATCATTGCAACAGCGTTTATTTAGCCAGAAATCAAGAGTGTAAGTTTTAATGCGCTTAAAAGCATTTTTAGGCCGAACTAGCAAATATGCTTTCTTCTGCCAATTGCAGCAAAATACTGAAAGGAAAGTGGGTTTACCTTCATATTTGACACAGAACAACTCAGTTCAGCATGAAAATATCATTGCAACAGCTTTTATATAGCCAGTAATCAAGAGTGTAAGTTTTTATGCTCTAAAAAGAATTTCAGGCCGAATGAGCAAATATGCTTGTTTCTGCCAATTGCAGCAAAATACTGAAAGGAAAGTGGGTTTGCCTTCATATTTGACCCAGAACAACTCAGTTCAGCATGGAAATATCATTGCAACAGCTTTTATTTAGCCAGAAATCAAGAGTGTAAGTTTTTAAGCGCTTAAAAGCATTTTCAGGCCAAATGAGCAAATATGCCTGTTTCTGCCAATTGCAGCAAAATACTGAAAGGAAAGTGGGTTTGCCTTCATATTTGACCGAGAACACCTCAGTTCAGCATGGAAATATCATTGCAACAGCTTTTATTTAGCCAAAAATCAAGAGTTTAATTTTTTATGCGCTTAAAAGCATTTTCAGGACGAATAAGCAAATATGCCTGTTTCTGCCAATTGCAGCAAAATACTGAAAGAAAAGTGGGTTTGACTTCATATTTGACCCAGAACAACTCAGTTCAGCATGGAAATATCATTGCAACAGCTTTTATTTAGCCAGAAATAAAGAGTGTAAGTTTTTATGCGCTTAAAAGCATTTTTAGGCCGAACTAGCAAATATGCTTTCTTCTGCCAATTGCAGCAAATACTGAAAGGAAAGTGGGTTTGCCTTCATATTTGATCCAGAACAACTCAGTTCAGCATGGAAATATCATTGCGACAGCTTTTATTTAGCCAGAACTCAAGATTGTAAGTTTTTATGCGCTTAAAAGCCATTCAGGCCAAAGGAGCTGATTTCTGCCAATTGCAGCAAAATACTGAAAGGAAAGTGGGTTTACCTTCATATTTGAAACAGAACAACTCAGTTCAGCATGGAAAAATCATTGCAACAGCTTTTATTTAGCCAGAAATCAAGAGTGTAAGTTTTTATGTGCTTAAAAGCATTTTCAGGCCGAATGAGCAAATACGCTTGTTTCTGCCAATTGCAGCAAAATACTGAACGGAAAGTGGGTTTGCCTTCATATTTGACCCAGAACAACTCAGTTCAGCATGGAAATATCATTACAACAGCTGTTATTTAGCCAGAAATCAAGAGAATAACTTCTTATTCGCTTAAAAGCATTTTCAGACCGTAGGAGCTGATTTCTGCCAATTGCAGCAAAATACTGAAAGGAAAGTGGGTTTGCCTTCATATTTGACCCAGAACAACTCAGTTCAGCATGGAAATATCATTGCAACAGCTTTTATTTAGCCAGAAATCAAGAGTGTAAGTTTTTATGCGCTTAAAAGCATTTTCAGGCCAAATGAGCAAATATGCTTTTTTCTGCCAATTGCAGCAAAATACTGAAAGGAAAGTGGGTTTGCCTTCATATTTGACCCAGAACAACTCAGTTCAGCATGGAAATATCATTGCAACAGCTTTTATTTAGCCAGAAATCAAGAGTGTAAGTTTTTATGCGCTTTAAAGCATTTTCAGCCCAAATGAGCTGATTTCTGCCAATTGCAGCAAAATACTGAAAGGAAAGTGGGTTTGCCTTCATATTTGACCCAGAACAACTCAGTTCAGCATGGAAATATCATTGCAACAGCTTTTATTTAGCCAGAAATCAAGAGTGTAAGTTTTTATGCGCTTAAAAGCATTTTTATGCCAAATGAGCTGATTTCTGCCAATTGCAGCAAAATACTGAAAGGAAAGTGGGTTTGCCTTCATATTTGACCCAGAACAACTCAGTTCAGCATGGAAATATCATTGCAACAGCTTTTATTTAGCCAGAAATCAAGAGTATAAGTTTTTATGCGCTTAAAAGCATTTTCAGGCCAAATGAGCTGATTTCTGCCAATTGCAGCAAAATACTGAAAGGAAAGTGGGTTTGCCTTCATATTTGACCCAGAACAACTCAGTTCAGCATGAAAATATCATTGCAACAGCTTTTATTTAGCCAGTAATCAAGAGTGTAAGTTTTTATGCTCTAAAAAGAATTTCAGGCCGAATGAGCAAATATGCTTGTTTCTGCCAATTGCAGCAAAATACTGAAAGGAAAGTGGGTTTGCCTTCATATTTGACCCAGAACAACTCAGTTCAGCATGGAAATATCATTGCAACAGCTTTTATTTAGCCAGAAATCAAGAGTGTAAGTTTTTATGCGCTTAAAAGCATTTTTAGGCCAAATGAGCTGATTTCTGCCAATTGCAGCAAAATACTGAAAGGAAAGTGGGGTTGCCTTCATATTTGACCCAGAACAACTCATTTCAGCATGGAAATATCATTGCAACAGCGTTTATTTAGCCAGAAATCAAGAGTGTAAGTTTTAATGCGCTTAAAAGCATTTTTAGGCCGAACTAGCAAATATGCTTTCTTCTGCCAATTGCAGCAAAATACTGAAAGGAAAGTGGGGTTGCCTTCATATTTGACCCAGAACAACTCAGTTCAGAATGGAAATATCATTGCAACAGCTGTTATTTAGCCAGAAATCAAGAGAGTAACTTTTTATTCGCTTAAAACCATTTTCAGGCCAAAGGAGCTGATTTCTGCCAATTGCAGCAAAATACTGAAAGGAAAGTGGGTTTGCCTTCATATTTGACCCAGAACAACTCAGTTCAGCAAGGAAATATCATTGCAACAGCTTTTATTTAGCCAAAAATCAAGAGTGTAAGTTTTTATGCGCTTAAAAGTATTTGCAGGCCAAAGGAGCTGATTTCTGCCAATTGCAGCAAAATACTGGAAGGAAAGTGGGTTTGCCTTATATTTGACCCAGTCCAACTCAGTTCAGCATGGAAATATCATTGCAACAGTTTTTATTTAGCCAGAAATCAAGAGTGTAAGTTTTTATGCGCTTAAAAGCATTTTTAAGCCGAATGAGCAAATATTCTTGTTTCTGCAAATTGCAGCAAAATACTGAAAAAAAAAGTGGGTTTGCCTTCATATTTGACCCAGAACAACTCAGTTCAGCATGGAAATATCATTGCAACAGCTTTTATTTAGCCAGAAATAAAGAGTGTAATTTTTTATGCGCTTAAAAGCATTTTCAGGCCAAATGAGCTAATTTCTGCCAATTGCATCAAAATACTGAAAGGAAAGTGGGTTTGCCTTCATATTTGACCCAGAAAAACTCAGGTCAGGATGGAAATATCATTGCAACAGCTTTTATTTAGCCAGTAATCAAGAGTGTAAGTTTTTATGCGCTTAAAAGCATTTTCAGGCCAAATGAGCAAATATGCTTTCTTCTGCCAATTGCAGCAAAATACTGAAAGGAAAGTGGGGTTGCCTTCATATTTGACCCAGAACAACTCAGTTCAGAATGGAAATATCATTGCAACAGCTGTTATTTAGCCAGAAATCAAGAGAGTAACTTTTTATTCGCTTAAAACCATTTTCAGGCCAAAGGAGCTGATTTCTGCCAATTGCAGCAAAATACTGAAAGGAAAGTGGGTTTGCCTTCATATTTGACCCAGAACAACTCAGTTCAGCATGGAAATATCATTGCAACAGCTTTTATTAAGCCATAAATCAAGAGTTTAAGTTTTTATGCGCTTAAAAGCATTTCAGGCCGAATAAGCAAATATGCTTGTTTATTGCCAATTGCAGCAAAATACTGAAAGGAAAGTGGGTTTGCCTTCATATTTGACCCAGAACAACTCATTTCAGCATGGAAATATCATTGCAACAGCGTTTATTTAGCCAGAAATAAAGAGTGTAAGTTTTAATGCGCTTAAAAGCATTTTTAGGCCGAACTAGCAAATATGCTTTCTTCTGCCAATTGCAGCAAAATACTGAAAGGAAAGTGGGTTTGCCTTCATATTTGATCCAGAACAACTCAGTTCAGCATGGAAATATCATTGCGACAGCTTTTATTTAGCCAGAAATCAAGATTGTAAGTTTTTATGCGCTTAAAAGCTATTCAGGCCAAAGGAGCTGATTTCTGCCAATTGCAGCAAAATACTGAAAGGAAAGTGGGTTTACCTTCATATTTGACCCAGAACAACTCAGTTCAGCATGGAAAAATCATTGCAACAGCTTTTATTTAGCCAGAAATCAAGAGTGTAAGTTTTTATGTGCTTAAAAGCATTTTCAGGCCGAATGAGCAAATATGCTTGTTTCTGCCAATTGCAGCAAAATAATGAACGGAAAGTGGGTTTGCCTTCATATTTGACCCAGAACAACTCAGTTCAGCATGGAAATATCATTACAACAGCTGTTATTTAGCCAGAAATCAAGAGAATAACTTCTTATTCGCTTAAAAGCATTTTCAGGCCAAAGGAGCTGATTTCTGCCAATTGCAGCAAAATACTGGAAGGAAAGTGGGTTTGCCTCATATTTGACACAGACCAACTCAGTTCAGCATGGAAATATCATTGCAACAGCTTTTATTTAGCCAGAAATCAAGAGTGTAAGTTTTTATGCGCTTAAAAGCATTTTTGGGCCGAATGAGCAAATATTCTTGTTTCTGCCAATTGCAGCAAAATACTGAAAAAAAAAAGTGGGTTTGCCTTCATATTTGACCCAGAACAACTCAGTTCAGCATGGAAATATCATTGCAACAGCTTTTATTTAGCCAGAAATAAAGAGTGTAAGTTTTTATGCGCTTTAAAGCATTTTCAGGCCAAATGAGCTGATTTCTGCCAATTGCAGCAAAATACTGAAAGGAAAGTGGGGTTGCCTTCATATTTGACCCAGAACAACTCAGTTCAGCATGGAAATATCATTGCAACAGCTTTTATTTAGCCAGAAATCAAGACTGTAAGTTTTTATGCGCTTTAAAGCATTTTCAGCCCAAATGAGGTGATTTCTGCCAATTGCAGCAAAATACTGAAAGGAAAGTGGGTTTGCCTTCATATTTGACCCAGAAAAACTCAGGTCAGGATGGAAATATCATTGCAACAGCTTTTATTTAGCCAGTAATCAAGAGTGTAAGTTTTTATGCGCTTAAAAGCATTTTCAGGCCAAATGAGCAAATATGCTTTCTTCTGCCAATTGCAGCAAAATACTGAAAGGAAAGTGGGGTTGCCTTCATATTTGACCCAGAACAACTCAGTTCAGAATGGAAATATCATTGCAACAGCTGTTATTTAGCCAGAAATCAAGAGAGTAACTTTTTATTCGCTTAAAACCATTTTCAGGCCAAAGGAGCTGATTTCTGCCAATTGCAGCAAAATACTGAAAGGAAAGTGGGTTTGCCTTCATATTTGACCCAGAACAACTCAGTTCAGCATGGAAATATCATTGCAACAGCTTTTATTAAGCCATAAATCAAGAGTTTAAGTTTTTATGCGCTTAAAAGCATTTCAGGCCGAATAAGCAAATATGCTTGTTTATTGCCAATTGCAGCAAAATACTGAAAGGAAAGTGGGTTTGCCTTCATATTTGACCCAGAACAACTCATTTCAGCATGGAAATATCATTGCAACAGCGTTTATTTAGCCAGAAATAAAGAGTGTAAGTTTTAATGCGCTTAAAAGCATTTTTAGGCCGAACTAGCAAATATGCTTTCTTCTGCCAATTGCAGCAAAATACTGAAAGGAAAGTGGGTTTGCCTTCATATTTGATCCAGAACAACTCAGTTCAGCATGGAAATATCATTGCGACAGCTTTTATTTAGCCAGAAATCAAGATTGTAAGTTTTTATGCGCTTAAAAGCTATTCAGGCCAAAGGAGCTGATTTCTGCCAATTGCAGCAAAATACTGAAAGGAAAGTGGGTTTACCTTCATATTTGACCCAGAACAACTCAGTTCAGCATGGAAAAATCATTGCAACAGCTTTTATTTAGCCAGAAATCAAGAGTGTAAGTTTTTATGTGCTTAAAAGCATTTTCAGGCCGAATGAGCAAATATGCTTGTTTCTGCCAATTGCAGCAAAATAATGAACGGAAAGTGGGTTTGCCTTCATATTTGACCCAGAACAACTCAGTTCAGCATGGAAATATCATTACAACAGCTGTTATTTAGCCAGAAATCAAGAGAATAACTTCTTATTCGCTTAAAAGCATTTTCAGGCCATAGGAGCTGATTTCTGCCAATTGCAGCAAAATACTGGAAGGAAAGTGGGTTTGCCTCATATTTGACACAGACCAACTCAGTTCAGCATGGAAATATCATTGCAACAGCTTTTATTTAGCCAGAAATCAAGAGTGTAAGTTTTTATGCGCTTAAAAGCATTTTTGGGCCGAATGAGCAAATATTCTTGTTTCTGCCAATTGCAGCAAAATACTGAAAAAAAAAAGTGGGTTTGCCTTCATATTTGACCCAGAACAACTCAGTTCAGCATGGAAATATCATTGCAACAGCTTTTATTTAGCCAGAAATAAAGAGTGTAAGTTTTTATGCGCTTAAAAGCATTTTCAGGACAAATGAGCTGATTTCTGCCAATTGCAGCAAAATACTGAAAGGAAAGTGGGTTTGCCTTCATATTTGATCCAGAACAACTCAGTTCAGCATGGAAATATCATTGCGACAGCTTTTATTTAGCCAGAAATCAAGCTTGTAAGTTTTTATGCGCTTAAAAGCTATTCAGGCCAAAGAAGCTGATTTTTGCCAATTGCATCAAAATACTGAAAGGAAAGTGGGTTTGCCTTCATATTTGACCCAGAACAACTCAGTTCAGCATGGAAATATCATTGCAACAGCTTTTATTTAGCCAGAAATCAAGAGTGTAAGTTTTTATGCGCTTTAAAGCATTTTCAGGCCAAATGAGCTGATTTCTGCCAATTGCAGCAAAATACTGAAAGGAAAGTGGGTTTGCCTTCATATTTGATCCAGAACAACTCAGTTCAGGGTGGAAATATCATTGCAACAGCTTTTATTTAGCCAGTAATCAAGAGTGTAAGTTTTTATGTGCTTAAAAGCATTTTCAGGCCAAATGAGCAAATATGCTTTCTTCTGCCAATTGCAGCAAAATACTGAAAGGAAAGTGGGTTTGCCTTCATATTTGATCCAGAACAACTCAGTTCAGCATGGAAATATCATTGCGACAGCTTTTATTTAGCCAGAAATCAAGCTTGTAAGTTTTTATGCGCTTAAAAGCTATTCAGGCCAAAGAAGCTGATTTTTGCCAATTGCATCAAAATACTGAAAGGAAAGTGGGTTTGCCTTCATATTTGACCCAGAACAACTCAGTTCAGCATGGAAATATCATTGCAACAGCTTTTATTTAGCCAGAAATCAAGAGTGTAAGTTATTATGCGCTTTAAAGCATTTTCAGGCCAAATGAGCTGATTTCTGCCAATTGCAGCAAAATACTGAAAGGAAAGTGGGTTTGCCTTCATATTTGACCCAGAACAACTCAGTTCAGCATGAAAATATCATTGCAACAGCTTTTATTTAGCCAGTAATCAAGAGTGTAAGTTTTTATGTGCTTAAAAGCATTTTCAGGCCAAATGAGCAAATATGCTTTCTTCTGCCAATTGCAGCAAAATACTGAAAGGAAAGTGGGTTTGCCTTCATATTTGATCCAGAACAACTCAGTTCAGCATGGAAATATCATTGCGACAGCTTTTATTTAGCCAGAAATCAAGCTTGTAAGTTTTTATGCGCTTAAAAGCTATTCAGGCCAAAGAAGCTGATTTTTGCCAATTGCATCAAAATACTGAAAGGAAAGTGGGTTTGCCTTCATATTTGACCCAGAACAACTCAGTTCAGCATGGAAATATCATTGCAACAGCTTTTATTTAGCCAGAAATTAAGAGTGTAAGTTATTATGCGCTTTAAAGCATTTTCAGGCCAAATGAGCTGATTTCTGCCAATTGCAGCAAAATACTGAAAGGAAAGTGGGTTTGCCTTCATATTTGACCCAGAACAACTCAGTTCAGCATGAAAATATCATTGCAACAGCTTTTATTTAGCCAGTAATCAAGAGTGTAAGTTTTTATGTGCTTAAAAGCATTTTCAGGCCAAATGAGCAAATATGCTTTTTTCTGCCAATTGCAGCAAAATACTGAAAGGAAAGTGGGTTTGCCTTCATATTTGATCCAGAACAACTCAGTTCAGCATGGAAATATCATTGCGACAGCTTTTATTTAGCCAGAAATCAAGCTTGTAAGTTTTTATGCGCTTAAAAGCATTTTCAGGCCAAATGAGCTGGTATCTGCCAATTGCAGCAAAATACTGGAAGGAAAGTGGGTTTGCCTTCATATTTGACCCAGAACAACTCAGTTCAGCATGGAAATATCATTGCAACAGCTTTTATTTAGCCAGAAATCAAGAGTGTAAGTTTTTATGCGCTTAAAAGCATTTTCAGGCCGAATAAGCAAATATGCCTGTTTCTGCCAATTGCAGCAAAATACTGAAATGAAAGTGGGTTTGCCTTCATATTTGACCCACAACAACTCAGTTTAGCATGGAAATATCATTGCAACAGCTTTTATTTAGCCAGAAATCAAGAGTGTAAGTTTTTATGCGCTTAAAAGCATTTTCAGGCCAAATGAGCAAATATGCTTGTTTCTGCCAATTGCAGCAAAATACTGAAAGGAAAGTGGGTTTGCCTTCATATTTGACCCAGTACAACTCAGTTCAGCATGGAAATATCATTGCAACAGCTTTTATTTAGCCAGAAATCAAGAGTTTAAGTTTTTATGCGCTTAAAAGCATTTTCAGGCCGAATAAGCAAATATGCCTGTTTCTGCCAATTGCAGCAAAATACTGAAAGAAAAGTGGGTTTGCCTTCATATTTGACCCAGAACAACTCAGTTCAGCATGGAAATATCATTGCAACAGCTTTTATTTAGCCAGAAATCAAGATTGTAAGTTTTTTTGCGCTTAAAAGCTATTCAGGCCAAAGGAGCTGATTTCTGCCAATTGCATCAAAATACTGAAAGGAAAGTGGGTTTGCCTTCATATTTGACCCAGAACAAATCAGTTCAGCATGGAAATATCATTGCAACAGCTTTTATTTAGCCAGATATCAAGAGTGTAAGTTTTTATGCGCTTAAAAGCATTTTTAGGCCAAATGACCTGATTTCTGCCAATTGCAGCAAAATACTGAAAGGAAAGTGGGGTTGCCTTCATATTTGACCCAGTACAACTCAGGTCAACATGAAAATATCATTGCAACAGCTTTTATTTAGCCAGTAATTAAGAGTGTATGTTTTTATGCTCTAAAAAGAATTTCAGGCCGAATAAGCAAATATGCTTGTTTCTGCCAATTGCAGCAAAATACTGAAAGGAAAGTGGGTTTGCCTTCATATTTGATCCACAACAACTCAGTTTAGCATGGAAATATCATTGCAACAGCTTTTATTTAGCCAGAAATCAAGAGTGTAAGTTTTTATGCGCTTAAAAGCATTTTCAGGCCGAATGAGCAAATATGCTTTTTTCTGCCAATTGCAGCAAAATACTGAAAGGAAAGTGGGTTTGCCTTCATATTTGACCCAGAACAACTCAGTTCAGCATGGAAATATCATTGCAACAGCTTTTATTTAGCCAGAAATCAAGAGTGTAAGTTTTTATGCGCTTTAAAGCATTTTCAGGCCAAATGAGCTGATTTCTGCCAATTGCAGCAAAATACTGAAAGGAAAGTGGGGTTGCCTTCATATTTGACCCAGTACAACTCAGGTCAACATGAAAATATCATTGCAACAGCTTTTATTTAGCCAGTAATCAAGAGTGTATGTTTTTATGCTCTAAAAAGAATTTCAGGCCGAATAAGCAAATATGCTTGTTTCTGCCAATTGCAGCAAAATACTGAAAGGAAAGTGGGTTTGCCTTCATATTTGACCCACAACAACTCAGTTTAGCATGGAAATATCATTGCAACAGCTTTTATTTAGCCAGAAATCAAGAGTGTAAGTTTTTATGCGCTTAAAAGCATTTTCAGGCCAAATTAGCAAATATGCTTGTTTCTGCCAATTGCAGCAAAATACTGAAAAGAAAGTGGGTTTGCCTTCATATTTGACCCAGAAGAACTCAGTTCAGCATGGAAATATCATTGCAACAGCTTTTATTTAGCCAGAAATCAAGAGTGTAAGTTTTTATGCGCTTAAAAGCATTTTCAGGCCGAATGAGCAAATATGCTTTTTTCTGCCAATTGCAGCAAAATACTGAAAGGAAAGTGGGTTTGCCTTCATATTTGACCCAGAACAACTCAGTTCAGCATGGAAATATCATTGCAACAGCTTTTATTAAGCCAGAAATCAAGAGTGTAAGTTTTTATGCGCTTTAAAGCATTTTCAGGCCAAATGAGCTGATTTCTGCCAATTGCAGCAAAATACTGAAAGGAAAGTGGGTTTGCCTTCATATTTGACCCAGAACAACTCAGTTCAGCATGGAAATATCATTGCAACAGCTTTTATTTAGCCAGAAATCAAGAGTGTAAGTTTTTATGCGCTTTAAAGCATTTTCAGGCCAAATGAGCTGATTTCTGCCAATTGCAGCAAAATACTGAAAGGAAAGTGGGTTTGCCTTCATATTTGACCCAGAACAACTCAGTTCAGCATGGAAATATCATTGCAACAGCTTTTATTTAGCCAGAAATCAAGAGTGTAAGTTTTTATGCGCTTAAAAGCATTTTTAGGCCAAATGAGCTGATTTCTGCCAATTGCAGCAAAATACTGAAAGGAAAGTGGGTTTGCCTTCATATTTCACCCAGAACAACTCAGTTCAGCATGGAAATATCATTGCAACAGCGTTTATTTAGCCAGAAATCAAGAGTGTACGTTTTAATGCGCTTAAAAGCATTTTTAGGCCGAACTAGCAAATATGCTTTCTTCTGCCAATTGCAGCAAAATACTGAAAGGAAAGTGGGTTTGCCTTCATATTTGACCCAGACCAACTCAGTTCAGCATGGAAATATCATTGCAACAGCTTTTATTTAGCCAGAAATCAAGAGTTTAAGTTTTTATGCGCTTAAAAGCATTTTTAGGCTGAATGAGCAAATATGCTTGTTTCTGCCAATTGCAGCAAAATACTGAAAGAAAGTGGGGTTGCCTTCATATTTGACCCAGAAGAACACAGTTCAGAATGGAAATATCATTGCAAAGGCTGTTATTTAGCCAGAAATCAAGAGAGTAACTTTTTATTCGCTTAAAACCATTTTCAGGCCAAAGGAGCTGATTTATGCAAATTGCAGCAAAATACTGAAAGGAAAGTGGGTTTGCCTTCATATTTGACCCAGAACAACTCAGTTCAGCAAGGAAATATCATTGCAACACCTTTTATTTAGCCAAAAATCAAGAGTGTAAGTTTTTATGCGCTTAAAAGCATTTTCAGGCCAAAGGAGCTGATTTCTGCCAAATGCAGCAAAATACTGGAAGGAAAGTGGGTTTGCCTCATATTTGACCCAGACCAACTCAGTTCAGCATGGAAATATCATTGCAACAGCTTTTATTTAGCCAGAAATCAAGAGTGTAAGTTTTTAAGCGCTTAAAAGCATTTTCAGGCCAAATGAGCTGGTATCTGCCAATTGCAGCAAAATCCTGGAAGGAAAGTGGGTTTGCCTTCATATTTGACCCAGAACAACTCAGTTCAGCATGGAAATATCATTGCAACAGCTTTTATTTAGCCAGAAATCAAGAGTGTAAGTTTTTATGCGCTTAAAAGCATTTTCAGGCCGAATAAGCAAATATGCCTGTTTCTGCCAATTGCAGCAAAATACTGAAAGGAAAGTGGGTTTGCCTTCATATTTGACCGAGAACAACTCAGTTCAGCATGGAAATATCATTGCAACAGCTTTTATTTAGCCAGAAATCAAGAGTTTAAGTTTTTATGCGCTTAAAAGCATTTTCAGGCCGAATAAGCAAATATGCCTGTTTCTGCCAATTGCAGCAAAATACTGAAAGGAAAGTGGGTTTGCCTTCATATTTGACCGAGAACAACTCAGTTCAGCATGGAAATATCATTGCAACAGCTTTTATTTAGCCAGAAATCAAGAGTGTAAGTTTTTATGCGCTTAAAAGTATTTTTAGGCCGAATGAGCAAATATTCTTGTTTCTGCCAATTGCAGCAAAATACTGAAAAAAAAAGTGGGTTTGCCTTCATATTTGACCCAGAACAACTCAGTTCAGCATGGAAATATCATTGCAACAGCTTTTATTTAGCCAGAAATAAAGAGTGTAAGTTTTTATGCGCTTAAAAGCATTTTTAGGCCAAATGAGCTGATTTCTGCCAATTGCAGCAAAATACTGAAAGGAAAGTGGGTTTGCCTTCATATTTGACCCAGAACAACTCAGTTCAGCATGGAAATATCATTGCAACAGCTTTTATTTAGCCAGAAATCAAGAGTTTAAGTTTTTATGCGCTTAAAAGCATTTTTAGGCTGAATGAGCAAATATGCTTGTTTCTGCCAATTGCAGCAAAATACTGAAAGGAAAGTGGGGTTGCCTTCATATTTGACCCAGAACAACTCAGTTCAGAATGGAAATATCATTGCAACAGCTGTTATTTAGCCAGAAATCAAGAGAGTAACTTTTTATTCGCTTAAAACCATTTTCAGGCCAAAGGAGCTGATTTCTGCCAATTGCAGCAAAATACTGAAAGGAAAGTGGGTTTGCCTTCATATTTGACCAAGAACAACTCAGTTCAGCAAGGAAATATCATTGCAACAGCTTTTATTTAGCCAAAAATCAAGAGTGTAAGTTTTTATGCGCTTAAAAGCATTTTCAGGCCAAAGGAGCTGATTTCTGCCAATTGCAGCAAAATACCGGAAGGAAAGTGGGTTTGCCTCATATTTGACCCAGACCAACTCAGTTCAGCATGGAAATATCATTGCAACAGCTTTTATTTAGCCAGAAATCAAGAGTATAAGTTTTTATGCGCTTAAAAGCATTTTTAGGCCGAATGAGCAAATATTCTTGTTTCTGCCAATTGCAGCAAAATACTGAAAGGAAAGTGGGGTTGCCTTCATATTTGATCCAGAACAACTCAGTTCAGGGTGGAAATATTATTGCAACAGCTTTTATTTAGCCAAAAATCAAGAGTGTAAGTTTTTATGCGCTTAAAAGCATTTTCAGGCCAAAGGAGCTGATTTCTGCCAATTGCAGCAAAATACTGGAAGGAAAGTGGGTTTGCCTCATATTTGACCCAGACCAACTCAGTTCAGCATGGAAATATCATTGCAACAGCTTTTATTTAGCCAGAAATCAAGAGTATAAGTTTTTATGCGCTTAAAAGCATTTTTAGGCCGAATGAGCAAATATTCTTGTTTCTGCCAATTGCAGCAAAATACTGAAAGGAAAGTGGGGTTGCCTTCATATTTGATCCAGAACAACTCAGTTCAGGGTGGAAATATCATTGCAACAGCTTTTATTTAGCCAGAAATCAAGAGTGTAAGTTTTTATGTGCTTAAAAGCATTTTCAGGCCAAATGAGCAAATATGCTTTCTTCTGCCAATTGCAGCAAAATACTGAAAGGAAAGTGGGTTTGCCTTCATATTTGATCCAGAACAACTCAGTTCATCATGGAAATATCATTGCGACAGCTTTTATTTAGCCAGAAATCAAGATTGTAAGTTTTTATGCGCTTCAAAGCTATTCAGGCCAAAGGAGCTGATTTCTGCCAATTGCATCAAAATACTGAAAGGAAAGTGGGTTTGCCTTCATATTTGACCCAGAACAAATCAGTTCAGCATGGAAATATCATTGCAACAGCTTTTATTTAGCCAGAAATCAAGAGTGTAAGTTTTTATGCGCTTAAAAGCATTTTCAGGCCGAATGAGCAAATATGCTTGTTTCTGCCAATTGCAGCAAAATACTGAAAGGAAAGTGGGTTTGCCTTCATATTTGACCCAGAACAACTCAGTTCAGCATGGAAATATCATTGCAACAGCTTTTATTTAGCCAGAAATCAAGAGTGTAAGTTTTTAAGCGCTTAAAAGCATTTTCAGGCCAAATGAGCTGGTATCTGCCAATTGCAGCAAAATACTGGAAGGAAAGTGGGTTTGCCTTCATATTTGACCCAGAACAACTCAGTTCAGCATGGAAATATCATTGCAACAGCTTTTATTTAGCCAGAAATCAAGAGTGTAAGTTTTTATGCGCTTAAAAGCATTTTCAGGCCGAATAAGCAAATATGCCTGTTTCTGCCAATTGCAGCAAAATACTGAAAGGAAAGTGGGTTTGCCTTCATATTTGACCCACAACAACTCAGTTTAGCATGGAAATATCATTGCAACAGCTTTTATTTAGCCAGAAATCAAGAGTGTAATTTTTAATGCGCTTAAAAGCATTTTCAGGCCAAATGAGCAAATATGCTTTTTTCTGCCAATTGCAGCAAAATACTGAAAGGAAAGTGGGTTTGCCTTCATATTTGACACAGAACAACTCAGTTCAGCATGGAAATATCATTGCAACAGCTTTTATATAGCCAGAAATCAAGAGTGTAAGTTATTATGCGCTTTAAAGCATTTGCAGGCGAAATGAGCTGATTTCTGCCAATTGCAGCAAAATACTGAAAGGAAAGTGGGTTTGCCTTCATATTTGACCCAGTACAACTCAGGTCAGCATGAAAATATCATTGCAACAGCTTTTATTTAGCCAGTAATCAAGAGTGTAAGTTTTTATGCGCTTAAAAGCATTTTCAGGCCGAGTGAGCAATTATGCTTGTTTCTGCCAATTGCAGCAAAATACTGAAAGGAAAGTGGGTTTGCTTTCATATTTGACCCAGAACAACTCAGTTCAGCATGAAAATATCATTGCAACAGCTTTTATTTAGCCAGTAATCCAGAGTATAAGTCTTTATCCTCTTAAAAGCATTTTCAGGCCGAACTAGCAAATATGCTTTCTTCTGCCAATTGCAGCAAAATACTGAAAGGAAAGTGGGTTTGCCTTCATATTTGACCCAGTACAACTCAGGTCAGCATGAAAATATCATTGCAACAGCTTTTATTTAGCCAGTAATCAAGAGTGTAAGTTTTTATGCGCTTAAAAGCATTTTCAGGCCGAGTGAGCAATTATGCTTGTTTCTGCCAATTGCAGCAAAATACTGAAAGGAAAGTGGGTTTGCCTTCATATTTGACCCAGAACAACTCAGTTCAGCATGGAAATATCATTGCAACAGCTTTTATTTAGCCAGAAATCAAGAGTGTAAGTTTTTATGCGCTTAAAAGCATTTTCAGGCCAAATGAGCAAATATGCTTTTTTCTGCCAATTGCAGCAAAATACTGAAAGGAAAGTGGGTTTGCCTTCATATTTGACCCAGAACAACTCAGTTCAGCATGGAAATATCATTGCAACAGCTTTTATTTAGCCAGAAATCAAGACTGTAAGTTTTTATGCGCTTTAAAGCATTTTCAGCCCAAATGAGGTGATTTCTGCCAATTGCAGCAAAATACTGAAAGGAAAGTGGGTTTGCCTTCATATTTGACCCAGAACAAATCAGTTCAGCATGGAAATATCATTGCAACAGCTTTTATTTAGCCAGAAATCAAGAGTGTAAGTTATTATGCGCTTTAAAGCATTTTCAGGCCAAATGAGCTGATTTCTGCCAATTGCAGCAAAATACTGAAAGGAAAGTGGGTTTGCCTTCATATTTGACCCAGAACAACTCAGTTCAGCATGGAAATATCATTGCAACAGCTTTTATTTAGCCAGAAATCAAGTGTGTAAGTTATTATGCGCTTTAAAGCATTTTCAGGCCAAATATGCTTTTTTCTGCCAATTGCAGCAAAATACTGAAAGGAAAGTGGGTTTGCCTTCATATTTGACCCAGAACAACTCAGTTCAGCATGGAAATATCATTGCAACAGCTTTTATTTAGCCAGAAATCAAGACTGTAAGTTTTTATGCGCTTTAAAGCATTTTCAGCCCAAATGAGGTGATTTCTGCCAATTGCAGCAAAATACTGAAAGGAAAGTGGGTTTGCCTTCATATTTGACCCAGAACAAATCAGTTCAGCATGGAAATATCATTGCAACAGCTTTTATTTAGCCAGAAATCAAGAGTGTAAGTTATTATGCGCTTTAAAGCATTTTCAGGCCAAATGAGCTGATTTCTGCCAATTGCAGCAAAATACTGAAAGGAAAGTGGGTTTGCCTTCATATTTGACCCAGAACAACTCAGTTCAGCATGAAAATATCATTGCAACAGCTTTTATTTAGCCAGAAATCAAGAGTGTAAGTTTTTATGCGCTTAAAAGCATTTTCAGGCCGAATGAGCAAATATGCTTTTTTCTGCCAATTGCAGCAAAATACTGAAAGGAAAGTGGGTTTGCCTTCATATTTGACCCAGAACAACTCAGTTCAGCATGGAAATATCATTGCAACAGCTTTTATTTAGCCAGAAATCAAGTGTGTAAGTTATTATGCGCTTTAAAGCATTTTCAGGCCAAATGAGCTGATTTCTGCCAATTGCAGCAAAATACTGAAAGGAAAGTGGGTTTGCCTTCATATTTGACCCAGAACAACTCAGTTCAGCATGGAAATATCATTGCAACAGCTTTTATTTAGCCAGAAATCAAGAGTGTAAGTTTTTATGCGCTTAAAAGCATTTTTAGGCCAAATGAGCTGATTTCTGCCAATTGCAGCAAAATACTGAAAGGAAAGTGGGTTTGCCTTCTTATTTGACCCAGAACAACTCAGTTCAGCATGAAAATATCATTGCAACAGCTTTTATTTAGCCAGTAATCAAGAGTGTAAGTTTTTATGCGCTTAAAAGCATTTTCAGGCCGAATGAGCAAATATGCTTTTTTCTGCCAATTGCAGCAAAATACTGAAAGGAAAGTGGGTTTGCCTTCATATTTGACCCAGAACAACTCAGTTCAGCATGGAAATATCATTGCAACAGCTTTTATTTAGCCAGAAATCAAGAGTGTAAGTTTTTATGCGCTTAAAAGCATTTTTAGGCCAAATGAGCTGATTTCTGCCAATTGCAGCAAAATACTGAAAGGAAAGTGGGTTTGCCTTCATATTTGACCCAGAACAACTCAGTTCAGCATGGAAATATCATTGCAACAGCTTTTATTTAGCCAGAAATCAAGTGTGTAAGTTATTATGCGCTTTAAAGCATTTTCAGGCCAAATGAGCTGATTTCTGCCAATTGCAGCAAAATACTGAAAGGAAAGTGGGTTTGCCTTCATATTTGACCCAGAGAAACTCAGTTCAGCATGAAAATATCATTGCAACAGCTTTTATTTAGCCAGTAATCAAGAGTGTAAGTTTTTATGCGCTTAAAAGCATTTTCAGGCCGAATGAGCAAATATGCTTTTTTCTGCCAATTGCAGCAAAATACTGAAAGGAAAGTGGGTTTGCCTTCATATTTGACCCAGAACAACTCAGTTCAGCATGGAAATATCATTGCAACAGCTTTTATTTAGCCAGAAATCAAGTGTGTAAGTTATTATGCGCTTCAAAGCTATTCAGGCCAAAGGAGCTGATTTCTGCCAATTGCATCAAAATACTGAAAGGAAAGTGGGTTTGCCTTCATATTTGACCCAGAACAAATCAGTTCAGCATGGAAATATCATTGCAACAGCTTTTATTTAGCCAGAAATCAAGAGTGTAAGTTTTTATGCGCTTAAAAGCATTTTCAGGCCGAATGAGCAAATATGCTTGTTTCTGCCAATTGCAGCAAAATACTGAAAGGAAAGTGGGTTTGCCTTCATATTTGACCCAGAACAACTCAGTTCAGCATGGAAATATCATTGCAACAGCTTTTATTTAGCCAGAAATCAAGAGTGTAAGTTTTTAAGCGCTTAAAAGCATTTTCAGGCCAAATGAGCTGGTATCTGCCAATTGCAGCAAAATACTGGAAGGAAAGTGGGTTTGCCTTCATATTTGACCCAGAACAACTCAGTTCAGCATGGAAATATCATTGCAACAGCTTTTATTTAGCCAGAAATCAAGAGTGTAAGTTTTTATGCGTTTAAAAGCATTTTCAGGCCGAATAAGCAAATATGCCTGTTTCTGCCAATTGCAGCAAAATACTGAAAGGAAAGTGGGTTTGCCTTCATATTTGACCCACAACAACTCAGTTTAGCATGGAAATATCATTGCAACAGCTTTTATTTAGCCAGAAATCAAGAGTGTAAGTTTTTATGCGCTTAAAAGCATTTTCAGGCCAAATGAGCAAATATGCTTGTTTCTGCCAATTGCAGCAAAATACTGAAAAGAAAGTGGGTTTGCCTTCATATTTGACCCAGAAGAACTCAGTTCAGCATGGAAATATCATTGCAACAGCTTTTATTTAGCCAGTAATCAAAAGTGTAAGTTTTTATGCTCTAAAAAGAAGTTTAGGCCGAATGAGCAAATATGCTTGTTTCTGCCAATTGCAGCAAAATACTGAAAGGAAAGTGGGTTTGCCTTCATATTTGACCCAGTACAACTCAGGTCAGCATGGAAATATCATTGCAACAGCTTTTATTTAGCCAGAAATCAAGAGTGTAAGTTATTATGCGCTTTAAAGCATTTTCAGGCCAAATGAGCTGATTTCTGCCAATTGCAGCAAAATACTCAAAGGAAAGTGGGTTTGCCTTCATATTTGACCCAGAACAACTCAGTTCAGCATGAAAATATCATTGCAACAGCTTTTATTTAGCCAGTAATCAAGAGTGTAAGTTTTTATGCTCTAAAAAGAATTTCAGGCCGAATAAGCACATATGCTTGTTTCTGCCAATTGCAGCAAAATACTGAAAGGAAAGTGGGTTTGCCTTCATATTTGACCCAGAACAACTCAGTTCAGCATGGAAATATCATTGCAACAGCTTTTATTTAGCCAGAAATCAAGAGTGTAATTTTTAATGCGCTTAAAAGCATTTTCAGGCCAAATGAGCAAATATGCTTTTTTCTGCCAATTGCAGCAAAATACTGAAAGGAAAGTGGGTTTGCCTTCATATTTGACACAGAACAACTCAGTTCAGCATGGAAATATCATTGCAACAGCTTTTATATAGCCAGAAATCAAGAGTGTAAGTTATTATGCGCTTTAAAGCATTTGCAGGCGAAATGAGCTGATTTCTGCCAATTGCAGCAAAATACTGAAAGGAAAGTGGGTTTGCCTTCATATTTGACCCAGTACAACTCAGGTCAGCATGAAAATATCATTGCAACAGCTTTTATTTAGCCAGTAATCAAGAGTGTAAGTTTTTATGCGCTTAAAAGCATTTTCAGGCCGAGTGAGCAATTATGCTTGTTTCTGCCAATTGCAGCAAAATACTGAAAGGAATGTGGGTTTGCCTTCATATTTGACCCAGAACAACTCAGTTCAGCATGGAAATATCATTGCAACAGCTTTTATTTAGCCAGAAATCAAGAGTGTAAGTTTTTATGCGCTTAAAAGCATTTTTAGGCCGAACTAGCAAATATGCTTTTTTCTACCAATTGCAGCAAAATACTGAAAGGAAAGTGGGTTTGCTTTCATATTTGACCCAGAACAACTCAGTTCAGCATGAAAATATCATTGCAACAGCTTTTATTTAGCCAGTAATCCAGAGTATAAGTCTTTATCCTCTTAAAAGCATTTTCAGGCCGATATAGCAAATATGCTTGTTTCTGCCAATTGCAGCAAAATACTGAAAGGAAAGTGGGTTTGCCTTCATATTTGACCCAGTACAACTCAGGTCAGCATGAAAATATCATTGCAACAGCTTTTATTTAGCCAGTAATCAAGAGTGTAAGTTTTTATGCGCTTAAAAGCATTTTCAGGCCGAGTGAGCAATTATGCTTGTTTCTGCCAATTGCAGCAAAATACTGAAAGGAAAGTGGGTTTGCCTTCATATTTGACCCAGAACAACTCAGTTCAGCATGGAAATATCATTGCAACAGCTTTTATTTAGCCAGAAATCAAGAGTGTAAGTTTTTATGCGCTTAAAAGCATTTTCAGGCCGAATGAGCAAATATGCTTTTTTCTGCCAATTGCAGCAAAATACTGAAAGGAAAGTGGGTTTGCCTTCATATTTGACCCAGAACAACTCAGTTCAGCATGGAAATATCATTGCAACAGCTTTTATTTAGCCAGAAATCAAGACTGTAAGTTTTTATGCGCTTTAAAGCATTTTCAGCCCAAATGAGGTGATTTCTGCCAATTGCAGCAAAATACTGAAAGGAAAGTGGGTTTGCCTTCATATTTGACCCAGAACAAATCAGTTCAGCATGGAAATATCATTGCAACAGCTTTTATTTAGCCAGAAATCAAGAGTGTAAGTTATTATGCGCTTTAAAGCATTTTCAGGCCAAATGAGCTGATTTCTGCCAATTGCAGCAAAATACTGAAAGGAAAGTGGGTTTGCCTTCATATTTGACCCAGAACAACTCAGTTCAGCATGAAAATATCATTGCAACAGCTTTTATTTAGCCAGAAATCAAGAGTGTAAGTTTTTATGCGCTTAAAAGCATTTTCAGGCCGAATGAGCAAATATGCTTTTTTCTGCCAATTGCAGCAAAATACTGAAAGGAAAGTGGGTTTGCCTTCATATTTTACCCAGAACAACTCAGTTCAGCATGGAAATATCATTGCAACAGCTTTTATTTAGCCAGAAATCAAGTGTGTAAGTTATTATGCGCTTTAAAGCATTTTCAGGCCAAATGAGCTGATTTCTGCCAATTGCAGCAAAATACTGAAAGGAAAGTGGGTTTGCCTTCATATTTGACCCAGAACAACTCAGTTCAGCATGGAAATATCATTGCAACAGCTTTTATTTAGCCAGAAATCAAGAGTGTAAGTTTTTATGCGCTTAAAAGCATTTTTAGGCCAAATGAGCTGATTTCTGCCAATTGCAGCAAAATACTGAAAGGAAAGTGGGTTTGCCTTCTTATTTGACCCAGAACAACTCAGTTCAGCATGAAAATATCATTGCAACAGCTTTTATTTAGCCAGTAATCAAGAGTGTAAGTTTTTATGCGCTTAAAAGCATTTTCAGGCCGAATGAGCAAATATGCTTTTTTCTGCCAATTGCAGCAAAATACTGAAAGGAAAGTGGGTTTGCCTTCATATTTGACCCAGAACAACTCAGTTCAGCATGGAAATATCATTGCAACAGCTTTTATTTAGCCAGAAATCAAGAGTGTAAGTTTTTATGCGCTTAAAAGCATTTTTAGGCCAAATGAGCTGATTTCTGCCAATTGCAGCAAAATACTGAAAGGAAAGTGGGTTTGCCTTCATATTTGACCCAGAACAACTCAGTTCAGCATGGAAATATCATTGCAACAGCTTTTATTTAGCCAGAAATCAAGTGTGTAAGTTATTATGCGCTTTAAAGCATTTTCAGGCCAAATGAGCTGATTTCTGCCAATTGCAGCAAAATACTGAAAGGAAAGTGGGTTTGCCTTCATATTTGACCCAGAGAAACTCAGTTCAGCATGAAAATATCATTGCAACAGCTTTTATTTAGCCAGTAATCAAGAGTGTAAGTTTTTATGCGCTTAAAAGCATTTTCAGGCCGAATGAGCAAATATGCTTTTTTCTGCCAATTGCAGCAAAATACTGAAAGGAAAGTGGGTTTGCCTTCATATTTGACCCAGAACAACTCAGTTCAGCATGGAAATATCATTGCAACAGCTTTTATTTAGCCAGAAATCAAGAGTGTAAGTTTTTAAGCGCTTAAAAGCATTTTCAGGCCAAATGAGCTGGTATCTGCCAATTGCAGCAAAATACTGGAAGGAAAGTGGGTTTGCCTTCATATTTGACCCAGAACAACTCAGTTCAGCATGGAAATATCATTGCAACAGCTTTTATTTAGCCAGAAATCAAGAGTGTAAGTTTTTATGCGCTTAAAAGCATTTTCAGGCCGAATAAGCAAATATGCCTGTTTCTGCCAATTGCAGCAAAATACTGAAAGGAAAGTGGGTTTGCCTTCATATTTGACCCACAACAACTCAGTTTAGCATGGAAATATCATTGCAACAGCTTTTATTTAGCCAGAAATCAAGAGTGTAAGTTTTTATGCGCTTAAAAGCATTTTCAGGCCGAATGAGCAAATATGCTTTTTTCTGCCAATTGCAGCAAAATACTGAAAGGAAAGTGGGTTTGCCTTCATATTTGACCCAGAACAACTCAGTTCAGCATGGAAATATCATTGCAACAGCTTTTATTTAGCCAGAAATCAAGTGTGTAAGTTATTATGCGCTTTAAAGCATTTTCAGGCCAAATGAGCTGATTTCTGCCAATTGCAGCAAAATACTGAAAGGAAAGTGGGTTTGCCTTCATATTTGACCCAGAACAACTCAGTTCAGCATGGAAATATCATTGCAACAGCTTTTATTTAGCCAGAAATCAAGAGTGTAAGTTTTTATGCGCTTAAAAGCATTTTTAGGCCAAATGAGCTGATTTCTGCCAATTGCAGCAAAATACTGAAAGGAAAGTGGGTTTGCCTTCTTATTTGACCCAGAACAACTCAGTTCAGCATGAAAATATCATTGCAACAGCTTTTATTTAGCCAGTAATCAAGAGTGTAAGTTTTTATGCGCTTAAAAGCATTTTCAGGCCGAATGAGCAAATATGCTTTTTTCTGCCAATTGCAGCAAAATACTGAAAGGAAAGTGGGTTTGCCTTCATATTTGACCCAGAACAACTCAGTTCAGCATGGAAATATCATTGCAACAGCTTTTATTTAGCCAGAAATCAAGTGTGTAAGTTATTATGCGCTTCAAAGCTATTCAGGCCAAAGGAGCTGATTTCTGCCAATTGCATCAAAATACTGAAAGGAAAGTGGGTTTGCCTTCATATTTGACCCAGAACAAATCAGTTCAGCATGGAAATATCATTGCAACAGCTTTTATTTAGCCAGAAATCAAGAGTGTAAGTTTTTATGCGCTTTAAAGCATTTTCAGGCCGAATGAGCAAATATGCTTGTTTCTGCCAATTGCAGCAAAATACTGAAAGGAAAGTGGGTTTGCCTTCATATTTGACCCAGAACAACTCAGTTCAGCATGGAAATATCATTGCAACAGCTTTTATTTAGCCAGAAATCAAGAGTGTAAGTTTTTAAGCGCTTAAAAGCATTTTCAGGCCAAATGAGCTGGTATCTGCCAATTGCAGCAAAATACTGGAAGGAAAGTGGGTTTGCCTTCATATTTGACCCAGAACAACTCAGTTCAGCATGGAAATATCATTGCAACAGCTTTTATTTAGCCAGAAATCAAGAGTGTAAGTTTTTATGCGCTTAAAAGCATTTTTAGGCGAAATGAGCTGATTTCTGCCAATTGCAGCAAAATACTGAAAGGAAAGTGGGTTTGCCTTCATATTTGACCCAGAACAACTCAGTTCAGCATGGAAATATCATTGCAACAGCTTTTATTTAGCCAGAAATCAAGAGTGTAAGTTTTTATGCGCTTAAAAGCATTTTTAGGCCAAATGAGCTGATTTCTGCCAATTGCAGCAAAATACTGAAAGGAAAGTGGGTTTGCCTTCATATTTGACCCAGAACAACTCAGTTCAGCATGGAAATATCATTGCAACAGCTTTTATTTAGCCAGAAATCAAGTGTGTAAGTTATTATGCGCTTTAAAGCATTTTCAGGCCAAATGAGCTGATTTCTGCCAATTGCAGCAAAATACTGAAAGGAAAGTGGGTTTGCCTTCATATTTGACCCAGAGAAACTCAGTTCAGCATGAAAATATCATTGCAACAGCTTTTATTTAGCCAGTAATCAAGAGTGTAAGTTTTTATGCGCTTAAAAGCATTTTCAGGCCGAATGAGCAAATATGCTTTTTTCTGCCAATTGCAGCAAAATACTGAAAGGAAAGTGGGTTTGCCTTCATATTTGACCCAGAACAACTCAGTTCAGCATGGAAATATCATTGCAACAGCTTTTATTTAGCCAGAAATCAAGTGTGTAAGTTATTATGCGCTTCAAAGCTATTCAGGCCAAAGGAGCTGATTTCTGCCAATTGCATCAAAATACTGAAAGGAAAGTGGGTTTGCCTTCATATTTGACCCAGAACAAATCAGTTCAGCATGGAAATATCATTGCAACAGCTTTTATTTAGCCAGAAATCAAGAGTGTAAGTTTTTATGCGCTTAAAAGCATTTTCAGGCCGAATGAGCAAATATGCTTGTTTCTGCCAATTGCAGCAAAATACTGAAAGGAAAGTGGGTTTGCCTTCATATTTGACCCAGAACAACTCAGTTCAGCATGGAAATATCATTGCAACAGCTTTTATTTAGCCAGAAATCAAGAGTGTAAGTTTTTAAGCGCTTAAAAGCATTTTCAGGCCAAATGAGCTGGTATCTGCCAATTGCAGCAGAATACTGGAAGGAAAGTGGGTTTGCCTTCATATTTGACCCAGAACAACTCAGTTCAGCATGGAAATATCATTGCAACAGCTTTTATTTAGACAGAAATCAAGAGTGTAAGTTTTTATGCGCTTAAAAGCATTTTCAGGCCGAATATGCAAATATGCCTGTTTCTGCCAATTGCAGCAAAATACTGAAAGGAAAGTGGGTTTGCCTTCATATTTGACCCACAACAACTCAGTTTAGCATGGAAATATCATTGCAACAGCTTTTATTTAGCCAGAAATCAAGAGTGTAAGTTTTTATGCGCTTAAAAGCATTTTCAGGCCGAATGAGCAAATATGCTTTTTTCTGCCAATTGCAGCAAAATACTGAAAGGAAAGTGGGTTTGCCTTCATATTTGACCCAGAACAACTCAGTTCAGCATGGAAATATCATTGCAACAGCTTTTATTTAGCCAGAAATCAAGAGTGTAAGTTTTTATGCGCTTAAAAGCATTTTTAGGCCAAATGAGCTGATTTCTGCCAATTGCAGCAAAATACTGAAAGGAAAGTGGGTTTGCCTTCTTATTTGACCCAGAACAACTCAGTTCAGCATGAAAATATCATTGCAACAGCTTTTATTTAGCCAGTAATCAAGAGTGTAAGTTTTTATGCGCTTAAAAGCATTTTCAGGCTGAATGAGCAAATATGCTTTTTTCTGCCAATTGCAGCAAAATACTGAAAGGAAAGTGGGTTTGCCTTCATATTTGACCCAGAACAACTCAGTTCAGCATGGAAATATCATTGCAACAGCTTTTATTTAGCCAGAAATCAAGAGTGTAAGTTTTTATGCGCTTAAAAGCATTTTTAGGCCAAATGAGCTGATTTCTGCCAATTGCAGCAAAATACTGAAAGGAAAGTGGGTTTGCCTTCATATTTGACCCAGAACAACTCAGTTCAGCATGGAAATATCATTGCAACAGCTTTTATTTAGCCAGAAATCAAGTGTGTAAGTTATTATGCGCTTTAAAGCATTTTCAGGCCAAATGAGCTGATTTCTGCCAATTGCAGCAAAATACTGAAAGGAAAGTGGGTTTGCCTTCATATTTGACCCAGAGAAACTCAGTTCAGCATGAAAATATCATTGCAACAGCTTTTATTTAGCCAGTAATCAAGAGTGTAAGTTTTTATGCGCTTAAAAGCATTTTCAGGCCGAATGAGCAAATATGCTTTTTTCTGCCAATTGCAGCAAAATACTGAAAGGAAAGTGGGTTTGCCTTCATATTTGACCCAGAACAACTCAGTTCAGCATGGAAATATCATTGCAACAGCTTTTATTTAGCCAGAAATCAAGTGTGTAAGTTATTATGCGCTTCAAAGCTATTCAGGCCAAAGGAGCTGATTTCTGCCAATTGCATCAAAATACTGAAAGGAAAGTGGGTTTGCCTTCATATTTGACCCAGAACAAATCAGTTCAGCATGGAAATATCATTGCAACAGCTTTTATTTAGCCAGAAATCAAGAGTGTAAGTTTTTATGCGCTTTAAAGCATTTTCAGGCCGAATGAGCAAATATGCTTGTTTCTGCCAATTGCAGCAAAATACTGAAAGGAAAGTGGGTTTGCCTTCATATTTGACCCAGAACAACTCAGTTCAGCATGGAAATATCATTGCAACAGCTTTTATTTAGCCAGAAATCAAGAGTGTAAGTTTTTAAGCGCTTAAAAGCATTTTCAGGCCAAATGAGCTGGTATCTGCCAATTGCAGCAAAATACTGGAAGGAAAGTGGGTTTGCCTTCATATTTGACCCAGAACAACTCAGTTCAGCATGGAAATATCATTGCAACAGCTTTTATTTAGACAGAAATCAAGAGTGTAAGTTTTTATGCGCTTAAAAGAATTTTCAGGCCGAATAAGCAAATATGCCTGTTTCTGCCAATTGCAGCAAAATACTGAAAGGAAAGTGGGTTTGCCTTCATATTTGACCCACAACAACTCAGTTTAGCATGGAAATATCATTGCAACAGCTTTTATTTAGCCAGAAATCAAGAGTGTAAGTTTTTTTGCGCTTAAAAGCATTTTCAGGCCAAATGAGCAAATATGCTTGTTTCTGCCAATTGCAGCAAAATACTGAAAAGAAAGTGGGTTTGCCTTCATATTTGACCCAGAAGAACTCAGTTCAGCATGGAAATATCATTGCAACAGCTTTTATTTAGCCAGTAATCAAAAGTGTAAGTTTTTATGCTCTAAAAAGAAGTTTAGGCCGAATGAGCAAATATGCTTGTTTCTGCCAATTGCAGCAAAATACTGAAAGGAAAGTGGGTTTGCCTTCATATTTGACCCAGTACAACTCAGGTCAGCATGGAAATATCATTGCAACAGCTTTTATTTAGCCAGAAATCAAGAGTGTAAGTTATTATGCGCTTTAAAGCATTTTCAGGCCAAATGAGCTGATTTCTGCCAATTGCAGCAAAATACTCAAAGGAAAGTGGGTTTGCCTTCATATTTGACCCAGAGAAACTCAGTTCAGCATGAAAATATCATTGCAACAGCTTTTATTTAGCCAGTAATCAAGAGTGTAAGTTTTTATGCTCTAAAAAGAATTTCAGGCCGAATAAGCACATATGCTTGTTTCTGCCAATTGCAGCAAAATACTGAAAGGAAAGTGGGTTTGCCTTCATATTTGACCCAGAACAACTCAGTTCAGCATGGAAATATCATTGCAACAGCTTTTATATAGCCAGAAATCAAGAGTGTAAGTTATTATGCGCTTTAAAGCATTTGCAGGCGAAATGAGCTGATTTCTGCCAATTGCAGCAAAATACTGAAAGGAAAGTGGGTTTGCCTTCATATTTGACCCAGAACAACTCAGTTCAGCATGGAAATATCATTGCAACAGCTTTTATTTAGCCAGAAATCAAGAGTGTAAGTTTTTAAGCGCTTAAAAGCATTTTCAGGCCAAATGAGCTGGTATCTGCCAATTGCAGCAAAATACTGGAAGGAATGTGGGTTTGCCTTCATATTTGACCCAGTACAACTCAGGTCAGCATGAAAATATCATTGCAACAGCTTTTATTTAGCCAGTAATCCAGAGTATAAGTCTTTATCCTCTTAAAAGCATTTTCAGGCCGATATAGCAAATATGCTTGTTTCTGCCAATTGCAGCAAAATACTGAAAGGAAAGTGGGTTTGCCTTCATATTTGACCCAGTACAACTCAGGTCAGCATGAAAATATCATTGCAACAGCTTTTATTTAGCCAGTAATCAAGAGTGTAAGTTTTTATGCGCTTAAAAGCATTTTCAGGCCGAATGAGCAAATATGCTTTTTTCTGCCAATTGCAGCAAAATACTGAAAGGAAAGTGGGTTTGCCTTCATATTTGACCCAGAACAACTCAGTTCAGCATGGAAATATCATTGCAACAGCTTTTATTTAGCCAGAAATCAAGTGTGTAAGTTATTATGCGCTTCAAAGCTATTCAGGCCAAAGGAGCTGATTTCTGCCAATTGCATCAAAATACTGAAAGGAAAGTGGGTTTGCCTTCATATTTGACCCAGAACAAATCAGTTCAGCATGGAAATATCATTGCAACAGCTTTTATTTAGCCAGAAATCAAGAGTGTAAGTTTTTATGCGCTTAAAAGCATTTTCAGGCCGAATGAGCAAATATGCTTGTTTCTGCCAATTGCAGCAAAATACTGAAAGGAAAGTGGGTTTGCCTTCATATTTGACCCAGAACAACTCAGTTCAGCATGGAAATATCATTGCAACAGCTTTTATTTAGCCAGAAATCAAGAGTGTAAGTTTTTAAGCGCTTAAAAGCATTTTCAGGCCAAATGAGCTGGTATCTGCCAATTGCAGCAAAATACTGGAAGGAAAGTGGGTTTGCCTTCATATTTGACCCAGAACAACTCAGTTCAGCATGGAAATATCATTGCAACAGCTTTTATTTAGACAGAAATCAAGAGTGTAAGTTTTTATGCGCTTAAAAGCATTTTCAGGCCGAATAAGCAAATATGCCTGTTTCTGCCAATTGCAGCAAAATACTGAAAGGAAAGTGGGTTTGCCTTCATATTTGACCCACAACAACTCAGTTTAGCATGGAAATATCATTGCAACAGCTTTTATTTAGCCAGAAATCAAGAGTGTAAGTTTTTATGCGCTTAAAAGCATTTTCAGGCCGAATGAGCAAATATGCTTTTTTCTGCCAATTGCAGCAAAATACTGAAAGGAAAGTGGGTTTGCCTTCATATTTGACCCAGAACAACTCAGTTCAGCATGGAAATATCATTGCAACAGCTTTTATTTAGCCAGAAATCAAGTGTGTAAGTTATTATGCGCTTTAAAGCATTTTCAGGCCAAATGAGCTGATTTCTGCCAATTGCAGCAAAATACTGAAAGGAAAGTGGGTTTGCCTTCATATTTGACCCAGAACAACTCAGTTCAGCATGGAAATATCATTGCAACAGCTTTTATTTAGCCAGAAATCAAGAGTGTAAGTTTTTATGCGCTTAAAAGCATTTTTAGGCCAAATGAGCTGATTTCTGCCAATTGCAGCAAAATACTGAAAGGAAAGTGGGTTTGCCTTCTTATTTGACCCAGAACAACTCAGTTCAGCATGAAAATATCATTGCAACAGCTTTTATTTAGCCAGTAATCAAGAGTGTAAGTTTTTATGCGCTTAAAAGCATTTTCAGGCCGAATGAGCAAATATGCTTTTTTCTGCCAATTGCAGCAAAATACTGAAAGGAAAGTGGGTTTGCCTTCATATTTGACCCAGAACAACTCAGTTCAGCATGGAAATATCATTGCAACAGCTTTTATTTAGCCAGAAATCAAGAGTGTAAGTTTTTATGCGCTTAAAAGCATTTTTAGGCCAAATGAGCTGATTTCTGCCAATTGCAGCAAAATACTGAAAGGAAAGTGGGTTTGCCTTCATATTTGACCCAGAACAACTCAGTTCAGCATGGAAATATCATTGCAACAGCTTTTATTTAGCCAGAAATCAAGTGTGTAAGTTATTATGCGCTTTAAAGCATTTTCAGGCCAAATGAGCTGATTTCTGCCAATTGCAGCAAAATACTGAAAGGAAAGTGGGTTTGCCTTCATATTTGACCCAGAGAAACTCAGTTCAGCATGAAAATATCATTGCAACAGCTTTTATTTAGCCAGTAATCAAGAGTGTAAGTTTTTATGCGCTTAAAAGCATTTTCAGGCCGAATGAGCAAATATGCTTTTTTCTGCCAATTGCAGCAAAATACTGAAAGGAAAGTGGGTTTGCCTTCATATTTGACCCAGAACAACTCAGTTCAGCATGGAAATATCATTGCAACAGCTTTTATTTAGCCAGAAATCAAGTGTGTAAGTTATTATGCGCTTCAAAGCTATTCAGGCCAAAGGAGCTGATTTCTGCCAATTGCATCAAAATACTGAAAGGAAAGTGGGTTTGCCTTCATATTTGACCCAGAACAAATCAGTTCAGCATGGAAATATCATTGCAACAGCTTTTATTTAGCCAGAAATCAAGAGTGTAAGTTTTTATGCGCTTAAAAGCATTTTCAGGCCGAATGAGCAAATATGCTTGTTTCTGCCAATTGCAGCAAAATACTGAAAGGAAAGTGGGTTTGCCTTCATATTTGACCCAGAACAACTCAGTTCAGCATGGAAATATCATTGCAACAGCTTTTATTTAGCCAGAAATCAAGAGTGTAAGTTTTTAAGCGCTTAAAAGCATTTTCAGGCCAAATGAGCTGGTATCTGCCAATTGCAGCAAAATACTGGAAGGAAAGTGGGTTTGCCTTCATATTTGACCCAGAACAACTCAGTTCAGCATGGAAATATCATTGCAACAGCTTTTATTTAGACAGAAATCAAGAGTGTAAGTTTTTATGCGCTTAAAAGCATTTTCAGGCCGAATAAGCAAATATGCCTGTTTCTGCCAATTGCAGCAAAATACTGAAAGGAAAGTGGGTTTGCCTTCATATTTGACCCACAACAACTCAGTTTAGCATGGAAATATCATTGCAACAGCTTTTATTTAGCCAGAAATCAAGAGTGTAAGTTTTTTTGCGCTTAAAAGCATTTTCAGGCCAAATGAGCAAATATGCTTGTTTCTGCCAATTGCAGCAAAATACTGAAAAGAAAGTGGGTTTGCCTTCATATTTGACCCAGAAGAACTCAGTTCAGCATGGAAATATCATTGCAACAGCTTTTATTTAGCCAGTAATCAAAAGTGTAAGTTTTTATGCTCTAAAAAGAAGTTTAGGCCGAATGAGCAAATATGCTTGTTTCTGCCAATTGCAGCAAAATACTGAAAGGAAAGTGGGTTTGCCTTCATATTTGACCCAGTACAACTCAGGTCAGCATGGAAATATCATTGCAACAGCTTTTATTTAGCCAGAAATCAAGAGTGTAAGTTATTATGCGCTTTAAAGCATTTTCAGGCCAAATGAGCTGATTTCTGCCAATTGCAGCAAAATACTCAAAGGAAAGTGGGTTTGCCTTCATATTTGACCCAGAGAAACTCAGTTCAGCATGAAAATATCATTGCAACAGCTTTTATTTAGCCAGTAATCAAGAGTGTAAGTTTTTATGCTCTAAAAAGAATTTCAGGCCGAATAAGCACATATGCTTGTTTCTGCCAATTGCAGCAAAATACTGAAAGGAAAGTGGGTTTGCCTTCATATTTGACCCAGAACAACTCAGTTCAGCATGGAAATATCATTGCAACAGCTTTTATATAGCCAGAAATCAAGAGTGTAAGTTATTATGCGCTTTAAAGCATTTGCAGGCGAAATGAGCTGATTTCTGCCAATTGCAGCAAAATACTGAAAGGAAAGTGGGTTTGCCTTCATATTTGACCCAGTACAACTCAGGTCAGCATGAAAATATCATTGCAACAGCTTTTATTTAGCCAGTAATCAAGAGTGTAAGTTTTTATGCGCTTAAAAGCATTTTCAGGCCGAGTGAGCAATTATGCTTGTTTCTGCCAATTGCAGCAAAATACTGAAAGGAAAGTGGGTTTGCCTTCATATTTGACCCAGAACAACTCAGTTCAGCATGGAAATATCATTGCAACAGCTTTTATTTAGCCAGAAATCAAGAGTGTAAGTTTTTAAGCGCTTAAAATCATTTTCAGGCCAAATGAGCTGGTATCTGCCAATTGCAGCAAAATACTGGAAGGAATGTGGGTTTGCCTTCATATTTGACCCAGAACAACTCAGTTCAGCATGGAAATATCATTGCAACAGCTTTTATTTAGCCAGAAATCAAGAGTGTAAGTTTTTATGCGCTTAAAAGCATTTTTAGGCCGAACTAGCAAATATGCTTTTTTCTACCAATTGCAGCAAAATACTGAAAGGAAAGTGGGTTTGCCTTCATATTTGACCCAGAACAACTCAGTTCAGCATGAAAATATCATTGCAACAGCTTTTATTTAGCCAGTAATCCAGAGTATAAGTCTTTATCCTCTTAAAAGCATTTTCAGGCCGATATAGCAAATATGCTTGTTTCTGCCAATTGCAGCAAAATACTGAAGGGAAAGTGGGTTTGCCTTCATATTTGACCCAGTACAACTCAGGTCAGCATGAAAATATCATTGCAACAGCTTTTATTTAGCCAGTAATCAAGAGTGTAAGTTTTTATGCGCTTAAAAGCATTTTCAGGCCGAATGAGCAAATATGCTTTTTTCTGCCAATTGCAGCAAAATACTGAAAGGAAAGTGGGTTTGTCTTCATATTTGACCCAGAACAACTCAGTTCAGCATGGAAATATCATTGCAACAGCTTTTATTTAGCCAGAAATCAAGACTGTAAGTTTTTATGCGCTTTAAAGCATTTTCAGCCCAAATGAGGTGATTTCTGCCAATTGCAGCAAAATACTGAAAGGAAAGTGGGTTTGCCTTCATATTTGACCCAGAACAACTCAGTTCAGCATGGAAATATCATTGCAACAGCTTTTATTTAGCCAGAAATCAAGAGTGTAAGTTTTTATGCGCTTAAAAGCATTTTTAGGCCAAATGAGCTGATTTCTGCCAATTGCAGCAAAATACTGAAAGGAAAGTGGGTTTGCCTTCTTATGTGACCCAGAACAACTCAGTTCAGCATGAAAATATCATTGCAACAGCTTTTATTTAGCCAGTAATCAAGAGTGTAAGTTTTTATGCGCTTAAAAGCATTTTCAGGCCGAATGAGCAAATATGCTTTTTTCTGCCAATTGCAGAAAAATACTGAAAGGAAAGTGGGTTTGCCTTCATATTTGACCCAGAACAACTCAGTTCAGCATGGAAATATCATTGCAACAGCTTTTATTTAGCCAGAAATCAAGAGTGTAAGTTTTTATGCGCTTAAAAGCATTTTTAGGCGAAATGAGCTGATTTCTGCCAATTGCAGCAAAATACTGAAAGGAAAGTGGGGTTGCCTTCATATTTGACCCAGAACAACTCATTTCAGCATGGAAATATCATTGCAACAGCGTTTATTTAGCCAGAAATCAAGAGTGTAAGTTTTAATGCGCTTAAAAGCATTTTTAGGCCGAACTAGCAAATATGCTTTTTTCTGCCAATTGCAGCAAAATACTGAAAGGAAAGTGGGTTTGCCTTCATATTTGACCCAGTACAACTCAGGTCAGCATGAAAATATCATTGCAACAGCTTTTATTTAGCCAGTAATCAAGAGTGTAAGTTTTTATGCGCTTAAAAGCATTTTCAGGCCGAGTGAGCAATTATGCTTGTTTCTGCCAATTGCAGCAAAATACTGAAAGGAAAGTGGGTTTGCCTTCATATTTGACCCAGAACAACTCAGTTCAGCATGGAAATATCATTGCAACAGCTTTTATTTAGCCAGAAATCAAGAGTGTAAGTTTTTATGCGCTTAAAAGCATTTTCAGGCCGAATGAGCAAATATGCTTTTTTCTGCCAATTGCAGCAAGATACTGAAAGGAAAGTGGGTTTGCCTTCATATTTGACCCAGAACAACTCAGTTCAGCATGGAAATATCATTGCAACAGCTTTTTTTTAGCCAGAAATCAAGAGTGTAAGTTTTTATGCGCTTAAAAGCATTTTTAGGCCAAATGAGCTGATTTCTGCCAATTGCAGCAAAATACTGAAAGGAAAGTGGTTTTGCCTTCATATTTGACCCAGAACACCTCAGTTCAGCATGGAAATATCATTGCAACAGCTTTTTTTTAGCCAGAAATCAAGAGTGTAAGTTTTTATGCGCTTAAAAGCATTTTCAGGCCGAATAAGCAAATATGCCTGTTTCTGCCAATTGCAGCAAAATACTGAAAGGAAAGTGGGTTTGCCTTCATATTTGACCCAGAACAACTCAGTTCAGCATGGAAATATTATTGCAACAGCTTTTATTTAGCCAGAAATCAAGAGTGTAAGTTTTTATGCGCTTAAAAGCATTTTTAGGCCAAATGAGCTGATTTCTGCCAATTGCAGCAAAATACTGAAAGGAAAGTGGGGTTGCCTTCATATTTGACCCAGAACAACTCATTTCAGCATGGAAATATCATTGCAACAGCGTTTATTTAGCCAGAAATCAAGAGTGTAAGTTTTAATGCGCTTAAAAGCATTTTTAGGCCGAACTAGCAAATATGCTTTTTTCTGCCAATTGCAGCAAAATACTGAAAGGAAAGTGGGTTTACCTTCATATTTGACACAGAACAACTCAGTTCAGCATGGAAATATCATTGCAACAGCTTTTATTTAGCCAGTAATCAATAGTGTAAGTTTTTATGCACTTAAAAGCATTTTCAGGCCGAGTGAGCAATTATGCTTGTTTCTGCCAATTGCAGCAAAATACTGAAAGGAAAGTGGGTTTGCCTTCATATTTGACCCAGAACAACTCAGTTCAGCATGGAAATATCATTGCAACAGCTTTTATTTAGCCAGAAATCAAGAGTGTAAGTTTTTATGTGCTTAAAAGCATTTTCAGGCCAAATGAGCAAATATGCTTTTTTCTGCCAATTGCAGCAAAATACTGAAAGGAAAGTGGGTTTGCCTTCATATTTGACCCAGAACAACTCAGTTCAGCATGGAAATATCATTGCAACAGCTTTTATTTAGCCAGAAATCAAGAGTGTAAGTTTTTATGCGCTTTAAAGCATTTTCAGCCCAAATGAGCTGATTTCTGCCAATTGCAGCAAAATACTGAAAGGAAAGTGGGTTTGCCTTCATATTTGACCCAGAACAAATCAGTTCAGCATGGAAATATCATTGCAACAGCTTTTATTTAGCCAGAAATCAAGAGTGTAAGTTTTTATGCGCTTAAAAGCATTTTTAGGCCGAATGAGCTGATTTCTGCCAATTGCAGCAAAATACTGAAAGGAAAGTGGGTTTGCCTTCATATTTGACCCAGAACAAATCAGTTCAGCATGGAAATATCATTGCAACAGCTTTTATTTAGCCAGAAATCAAGAGTGTAAGTTATTATGCGCTTTAAAGCATTTTCAGGCCAAATGAGCTGATTTCTGCCAATTGCAGCAAAATACTGAAAGGAAAGTGGGTTTGCCTTCATATTTGACCCAGAACAACTCAGTTCAGCATGAAAATATCATTGCAACAGCTTTTATTTAGCCAGTAATCAAGAGTGTAAGTTTTTATGCGCTTAAAAGCATTTTCAGGCCGAATGAGCAAATATGCTTTTTTCTGCCAATTGCAGCAAAATGCTGAAAGGAAAGTGGGTTTGCCTTCATATTTGACCCAGAACAACTCAGTTCAGCATGGAAATATCATTGCAACAGCTTTTATTTAGCCAGAAATCAAGTGTGTAAGTTATTATGCGCTTTAAAGCATTTTCAGGCCAAATGAGCTGATTTCTGCCAATTGCAGCAAAATACTGAAAGGAAAGTGGGTTTGCCTTCATATTTGACCCAGAGAAACTCAGTTCAGCATGAAAATATCATTGCAACAGCTTTTATTTAGCCAGTAATCAAGAGTGTAAGTTTTTATGCTCTAAAAAGAATTTCAGGCCGAATGAGCAAATATGCTTGTTTCTGCCAATTGCAGAAAATACTGAAAGGAAAGTGGGTTTGCCTTCATATTTGACCCAGAACAACTCAGTTCAGCATGGAAATATCATTACAACAGCTGTTATTTAGCCAGAAATCAAGAGAATAACTTATTATTCGCTTAAAAGCATTTTCAGGCCATAGGAGCTGATTTCTGCCAATTGCAGCAAAATACTGAAAGGAAAGTGGGTTTGCCTTCATATTTGACCCAGAACAACTCAGTTCAGCATGAAAATATCATTGCAACAGCTTTTATTTAGCCAGTAATCCAGAGTATAAGTCTTTATCCTCTTAAAAGCATTTTCAGGCCGATATAGCAAATATGCTTGTTTCTGCCAATTGCAGCAAAATACTGAAAGGAAAGTGGGTTTGCCTTCATATTTGACCCAGAACAAATCAGTTCAGCATGGAAATATCATTGCAACAGCTTTTATTTAGCCAGAAATCAAGAGTGTAAGTTATTATGCGCTTTAAAGCATTTTCAGGCCAAATGAGCTGATTTCTGCCAATTGCAGCAAAATACTGAAAGGAAAGTGGGTTTGCTTTCATATTTGACCCAGAACAAATAAGTTCAGCATGAAAATATCATTGCAACAGCTTTTATTTAGCCAGTAATCAAGAGTGTAAGTTTTTATGCGCTTAAAAGCATTTTCAGGCCGAATGAGCAAATATGCTTGTTTCTGCCAATTGCAGCAAAATACTGAACGGAAAGTGGGTTTGCCTTCGTATTTGACCCAGAACAACTCAGTTCAGCATGGAAATATCATTACAACAGCTGTTATTTAGCCAGAAATCAAGAGAATAACTTCTTATTCGCTTAAAAGCATTTTCAGGCCATAGGAGCTGATTTCTGCCAATTGCAGCAAAATACTGGAAGGAAAGTGGGTTTGCCTTCATATTTGACCCAGAACAACTCAGTTCAGCATGAAAATATCATTGCAACAGCTTTTATTTAGCCAGTAATCCAGAGTATAAGTCTTTATCCTCTTAAAAGCATTTTCAGGCCGATATAGCAAATATGCTTGTTTCTGCCAATTGCAGCAAAATACTGAAAGGAAAGTGGGTTTGCCTTCATATTTGACCCAGAACAAATCAGTTCAGCATGGAAATATCATTGCAAGAGCTTTTATTTAGCCAGAAATCAAGAGTGTAAGTTATTATGCGCTTTAAAGCATTTTCAGGCCAAATGAGCTGATTTCTGCCAATTGCAGCAAAATACAGAAAGGAAAGTGGGTTTGCCTTCATATTTGACCCAGAACAACTCAGTTCAGCATGAAAATATCATTGCAACAGCTTTTATTTAGCCAGTAATCAAGAGTGTAAGTTTTTATGCGCTTAAAAGCATTTTCAGGCCGAATGAGCAAATATGCTTTTTTCTGCCAATTGCAGCAAAATACTGAAAGGAAAGTGGGTTTGCCTTCATATTTGACCCAGAACAACTCAGTTCAGCATGGAAATATCATTGCAACAGCTTTTTTTTAGCCAGAAATCAAGAGTGTAAGTTTTTATGCGCTTAAAAGCATTTTTAGGCCAAATGAGCTGATTTCTGCCAATTGCAGCAAAATACTGAAAGGAAAGTGGGTTTGCCTTCATATTTGACCCAGAACAACTCAGTTCAGCATGGAAATATCATTGCAACAGCTTTTATTTAGCCAGAAATCAAGAGTGTAAGTTTTTATGGGCTTAAAAGCATTTTCAGGCCAAATGAGCTGATTTCTTCCAATTGCAGCAAAATACTGAAAGGAAAGTGGGCTTGCCTTCATATTTGACACAGAACAACTCAGTTCAGCTTGAAAATATCATTGCAACAGCTTTTATTTAGCCAGTAATCAAGAGTGTAAGTTTTTATGCTCTAAAAAGAATTTCAGGACGAATGAGCAAATATGCTTGTTTCTGCCAATTGCAGCAAAATACTGAAAGGAAAGTGGGGTTGCCTTCATATTTGACCCAGAACAACTCATTTCAGCATGGAAATATCATTGCAACAGCGTTTATTTAGCCAGAAATCAAGAGTGTAAGTTTTAATGCGCTTAAAAGCATTTTTAGGCCGAATGAGCAAATATGCTTGTTTCTGCCAATTGCAGCAAAATACTGAAAGGAAAGTGGGTTTACCTTCATATTTGACACAGAACAACTCAGTTCAGCATGGAAATATCATTGCAACATCTTTTATTTAGCCAGAAATCAAGAGTGTAAGTTTTTATGCGCTTAAAAGCATTTTCAGGCCAAATGAGCAAATATGCTTTTTTCTGCCAATTGCAGCAAAATACTGAAAGGAAAGTGGGTTTGCCTTCATATTTGACCCAGAACAACTCAGTTCAGCATGGAAATATCATTGCAACAGCTTTTATTTAGCCAGAAATCAAGAGTGTAAGTTTTTATGCGCTTTAAAGCATTTTCAGCCCAAATGAGCTGATTTCTGCCAATTGCAGCAAAATACTGAAAGGAAAGTGGGTTTGCCTTCATATTTGACCCAGAAAAAATCAGTTCAGCATGGAAATATCATTGCAACAGCTTTTATTTAGCCAGAAATCAAGAGTGTAAGTTTTTATGCGCTTAAAAGCATTTTTAGGCCGAATGAGCTGATTTCTGCCAATTGCAGCAAAATACTGAAAGGAAAGTGGGTTTGCCTTCATATTTGACCCAGAACAAATCAGTTCAGCATGGAAATATCATTGCAACAGCTTTTATTTAGCCAGAAATCAAGAGTGTAAGTTATTATGCGCTTTAAAGCATTTTCAGGCCAAATGAGCTGATTTCTGCCAATTGCAGCAAAATACTGAAAGGAAAGTGGGTTTGCCTTCATATATGACCCAGAACAACTCAGTTCAGCATGAAAATTTCATTGCAACAGCTTTTATTTAGCCAGTAATCAAGAGTGTAAGTTTTTATGCGCTTAAAAGCATTTTCAGGCCGAATGAGCAAATATGCTTTTTTCTGCCAATTGCAGCAAAATACTGAAAGGAAAGTGGGTTTGCCTTCATATTTGACCCAGAACAACTCAGTTCAGCATGGAAATATCATTGCAACAGCTTTTATTTAGCCAGAAATCAAGTGTGTAAGTTATTATGCGCTTTAAAGCATTTTCAGGCCAAATGAGCTGATTTCTGCCAATTGCAGCAAAATACTGAAAGGAAAGTGGGTTTGCCTTCATATTTGACCCAGAGAAACTCAGTTCAGCATGAAAATATCATTGCAACAGCTTTTATTTAGCCAGTAATCAAGAGTGTAAGTTTTTATGCTCTAAAAAGAATTTCAGGCCGAATGAGCAAATATGCTTGTTTCTGCCAATTGCAGAAAATACTGAAAGGAAAGTGGGTTTGCCTTCATATTTGACCCAGAACAACTCAGTTCAGCATGGAAATATCATTGCAACAGCTTTTATTTAGCCAGTAATCAAGAGTGTAAGTTTTTATGCGCTTAAAAGCATTTTCAGGCCGAATGAGCAAATATGCTTTTTTCTGCCAATTGCAGCAAAATACTGAACGGAAAGTGGGTTTGCCTTCATATTTGACCCAGAACAACTCAGTTCAGCATGGAAATATCATTACAACAGCTGTTATTTAGCCAGAAATCAAGAGAATAACTTATTATTCGCTTAAAAGCATTTTCAGGCCATAGGAGCTGATTTCTGCCAATTGCAGCAAAATACTGAAAGGAAAGTGGGTTTGCCTTCATATTTGACCCAGAACAACTCAGTTCAGCATGAAAATATCATTGCAACAGCTTTTATTTAGCCAGTAATCCAGAGTATATGTCTTTATCCTCTTAAAAGCATTTTCAGGCCGATATAGCAAATATGCTTGTTTCTGCCAATTGCAGCAAAATACTGAAAGGAAAGTGGGTTTGCCTTCATATTTGACCCAGAACAAATCAGTTCAGCATGGAAATATCATTGCAACAGCTTTTATTTAGCCAGAAATCAAGAGTGTAAGTTATTATGCGCTTTAAAGCATTTTCAAGCCAAATGAGCTGATTTCTGCCAATTGCATCAAAATAATGAAAGGAAAGTGGGTTTGCCTTCATATTTGACCCAAAGAAACTCAGTTCAGCATGAAAATATCATTGCAACAGCTTTTATTTAGCCAGTAATCAAGAGTGTAAGTTTTTATGCTCTAAAAACAATTTCAGGCCGAATGAGCAAATATGCTTGTTTCTGCCAATTGCAGCAAAATACTGAAAGGAAAGTGGGTTTGCCTTCATATTTGACCCAGAACAACTCAGTTCAGCATGGAAATATCATTGCAACAGCTTTTTTTTAGCCAGAAATCAAGAGTGTAAGTTTTTATGCGCTTAAAAGCATTTTTAGGCCAAATGAGCTGATTTCTGCCAATTGCAGCAAAATACTGAAAGGAAAGTGGGTTTGCCTTCATATTTGACCCAGAACAACTCAGTTCAGCATGGAAATATCATTGCAACAGCTTTTATTTAGCCAGAAATCAAGTGTGTAAGTTATTATGCGCTTCAAAGCTATTCAGGCCAAAGGAGCTGATTTCTGCCAATTGCATCAAAATACTGAAAGGAAAGTGGGTTTGCCTTCATATTTGACCCAGAACAAATCAGTTCAGCATGGAAATATCATTGCAACAGCTTTTATTTAGCCAGAAATCAAGAGTGTAAGTTTTTATGCGCTTAAAAGCATTTTCAGGCCGAATGAGCAAATATGCTTGTTTCTGCCAATTGCAGCAAAATACTGAAAGGAAAGTGGGTTTGCCTTCATATTTGACCCAGAACAACTCAGTTCAGCATGGAAATATCATTGCAACAGCTTTTATTTAGCCAGAAATCAAGAGTGTAAGTTTTTAAGCGCTTAAAAGCATTTTCAGGCCAAATGAGCTGGTATCTGCCAATTGCAGCAAAATACTGGAAGGAAAGTGGGTTTGCCTTCATATTTGACCCAGAACAACTCAGTTCAGCATGGAAATATCATTGCAACAGCTTTTATTTAGACAGAAATCAAGAGTGTAAGTTTTTATGCGCTTAAAAGCATTTTCAGGCCGAATAAGCAAATATGCCTGTTTCTGCCAATTGCAGCAAAATACTGAAAGGAAAGTGGGTTTGCCTTCATATTTGACCCAGAACAACTCAGTTCAGCATGAAAATTTCATTGCAACAGCTTTTATTTAGCCAGTAATCAAGAGTGTAAGTTTTTATGCGCTTAAAAGCATTTTCAGGCCGAATGAGCAAATATGCTTTTTTCTGGCAATTGCAGCAAAATACTGAAAGGAAAGTGGGTTTGCCTTCATATTTGACCCAGAACAACTCAGTTCAGCATGGAAATATCATTGCAACAGCTTTTATTTAGCCAGAAATCAAGTGTGTAAGTTATTATGCGCTTTAAAGCATTTTCAGGCCAAATGAGCTGATTTCTGCCAATTGCAGCAAAATACTGAAAGGAAAGTGGGTTTGCCTTCATATTTGACCCAGAACAACTCAGTTCAGCATGAAAATATCATTGCAACAGCTTTTATTTAGCCAGTAATCAAGAGTGTAAGTTTTTATGCGCTTAAAAGCATTTTCAGGCCGAATGAGCAAATATGCTTTTTTCTGCCAATTGCAGCAAAATGCTGAAAGGAAAGTGGGTTTGCCTTCATATTTGACCCAGAACAACTCAGTTCAGCATGGAAATATCATTGCAACAGCTTTTATTTAGCCAGAAATCAAGTGTGTAAGTTATTATGCGCTTTAAAGCATTTTCAGGCCAAATGAGCTGATTTCTGCCAATTGCAGCAAAATACTGAAAGGAAAGTGGGTTTGCCTTCATATTTGACCCAGAGAAACTCAGTTCAGCATGAAAATATCATTGCAACAGCTTTTATTTAGCCAGTAATCAAGAGTGTAAGTTTTTATGCTCTAAAAAGAATTTCAGGCCGAATGAGCAAATATGCTTGTTTCTGCCAATTGCAGAAAATACTGAAAGGAAAGTGGGTTTGCCTTCATATTTGACCCAGAACAACTCAGTTCAGCATGGAAATATCATTACAACAGCTGTTATTTAGCCAGAAATCAAGAGAATAACTTATTATTCGCTTAAAAGCATTTTCAGGCCATAGGAGCTGATTTCTGCCAATTGCAGCAAAATACTGAAAGGAAAGTGGGTTTGCCTTCATATTTGACCCAGAACAACTCAGTTCAGCATGAAAATATCATTGCAACAGCTTTTATTTAGCCAGTAATCCAGAGTATAAGTCTTTATCCTCTTAAAAGCATTTTCAGGCCGATATAGCAAATATGCTTGTTTCTGCCAATTGCAGCAAAATACTGAAAGGAAAGTGGGTTTGCCTTCATATTTGACCCAGAACAAATCAGTTCAGCATGGAAATATCATTGCAACAGCTTTTATTTAGCCAGAAATCAAGAGTGTAAGTTATTATGCGCTTTAAAGCATTTTCAGGCCAAATGAGCTGATTTCTGCCAATTGCAGCAAAATACTGAAAGGAAAGTGGGTTTGCTTTCATATTTGACCCAGAACAAATAAGTTCAGCATGAAAATATCATTGCAACAGCTTTTATTTAGCCAGTAATCAAGAGTGTAAGTTTTTATGCGCTTAAAAGCATTTTCAGGCCGAATGAGCAAATATGCTTGTTTCTGCCAATTGCAGCAAAATACTGAACGGAAAGTGGGTTTGCCTTCGTATTTGACCCAGAACAACTCAGTTCAGCATGGAAATATCATTACAACAGCTGTTATTTAGCCAGAAATCAAGAGAATAACTTCTTATTCGCTTAAAAGCATTTTCAGGCCATAGGAGCTGATTTCTGCCAATTGCAGCAAAATACTGGAAGGAAAGTGGGTTTGCCTTCATATTTGACCCAGAACAACTCAGTTCAGCATGAAAATATCATTGCAACAGCTTTTATTTAGCCAGTAATCCAGAGTATAAGTCTTTATCCTCTTAAAAGCATTTTCAGGCCGATATAGCAAATATGCTTGTTTCTGCCAATTGCAGCAAAATACTGAAAGGAAAGTGGGTTTGCCTTCATATTTGACCCAGAACAAATCAGTTCAGCATGGAAATATCATTGCAAGAGCTTTTATTTAGCCAGAAATCAAGAGTGTAAGTTATTATGCGCTTTAAAGCATTTTCAGGCCAAATGAGCTGATTTCTGCCAATTGCAGCAAAATACAGAAAGGAAAGTGGGTTTGCCTTCATATTTGACCCAGAACAACTCAGTTCAGCATGAAAATATCATTGCAACAGCTTTTATTTAGCCAGTAATCAAGAGTGTAAGTTTTTATGCGCTTAAAAGCATTTTCAGGCCGAATGAGCAAATATGCTTTTTTCTGCCAATTGCAGCAAAATACTGAAAGGAAAGTGGGTTTGCCTTCATATTTGACCCAGAACAACTCAGTTCAGCATGGAAATATCATTGCAACAGCTTTTTTTTAGCCAGAAATCAAGAGTGTAAGTTTTTATGCGCTTAAAAGCATTTTTAGGCCAAATGAGCTGATTTCTGCCAATTGCAGCAAAATACTGAAAGGAAAGTGGGTTTGCCTTCATATTTGACCCAGAACAACTCAGTTCAGCATGGAAATATCATTGCAACAGCTTTTATTTAGCCAGAAATCAAGAGTGTAAGTTTTTATGGGCTTAAAAGCATTTTCAGGCCAAATGAGCTGATTTCTTCCAATTGCAGCAAAATACTGAAAGGAAAGTGGGCTTGCCTTCATATTTGACACAGAACAACTCAGTTCAGCTTGAAAATATCATTGCAACAGCTTTTATTTAGCCAGTAATCAAGAGTGTAAGTTTTTATGCTCTAAAAAGAATTTCAGGACGAATGAGCAAATATGCTTGTTTCTGCCAATTGCAGCAAAATACTGAAAGGAAAGTGGGGTTGCCTTCATATTTGACCCAGAACAACTCATTTCAGCATGGAAATATCATTGCAACAGCGTTTATTTAGCCAGAAATCAAGAGTGTAAGTTTTAATGCGCTTAAAAGCATTTTTAGGCCGAACTAGCAAATATGCTTTTTTCTGCCAATTGCAGCAAAATACTGAAAGGAAAGTGGGTTTACCTTCATATTTGACACAGAACAACTCAGTTCAGCATGGAAATATCATTGCAACATCTTTTATTTAGCCAGAAATCAAGAGTGTAAGTTTTTATGCGCTTAAAAGCATTTTCAGGCCAAATGAGCAAATATGCTTTTTTCTGCCAATTGCAGCAAAATACTGAAAGGAAAGTGGGTTTGCCTTCATATTTGACCCAGAACAACTCAGTTCAGCATGGAAATATCATTGCAACAGCTTTTATTTAGCCAGAAATCAAGAATGTAAGTTTTTATGCGCTTTAAAGCATTTTCAGCCCAAATGAGCTGATTTCTGCCAATTGCAGCAAAATACTGAAAGGAAAGTGGGTTTGCCTTCATATTTGACCCAGAAAAAATCAGTTCAGCATGGAAATATCATTGCAACAGCTTTTATTTAGCCAGAAATCAAGAGTGTAAGTTTTTATGCGCTTAAAAGCATTTTTAGGCCGAATGAGCTGATTTCTGCCAATTGCAGCAAAATACTGAAAGGAAAGTGGGTTTGCCTTCATATTTGACCCAGAACAAATCAGTTCAGCATGGAAATATCATTGCAACAGCTTTTATTTAGCCAGAAATCAAGAGTGTAAGTTATTATGCGCTTTAAAGCATTTTCAGGCCAAATGAGCTGATTTCTGCCAATTGCAGCAAAATACTGAAAGGAAAGTGGGTTTGCCTTCATATATGACCCAGAACAACTCAGTTCAGCATGAAAATTTCATTGCAACAGCTTTTATTTAGCCAGTAATCAAGAGTGTAAGTTTTTATGCGCTTAAAAGCATTTTCAGGCCGAATGAGCAAATATGCTTTTTTCTGCCAATTGCAGCAAAATACTGAAAGGAAAGTGGGTTTGCCTTCATATTTGACCCAGAACAACTCAGTTCAGCATGGAAATATCATTGCAACAGCTTTTATTTAGCCAGAAATCAAGTGTGTAAGTTATTATGCGCTTTAAAGCATTTTCAGGCCAAATGAGCTGATTTCTGCCAATTGCAGCAAAATACTGAAAGGAAAGTGGGTTTGCCTTCATATTTGACCCAGAGAAACTCAGTTCAGCATGAAAATATCATTGCAACAGCTTTTATTTAGCCAGTAATCAAGAGTGTAAGTTTTTATGCTCTAAAAAGAATTTCAGGCCGAATGAGCAAATATGCTTGTTTCTGCCAATTGCAGAAAATACTGAAAGGAAAGTGGGTTTGCCTTCATATTTGACCCAGAACAACTCAGTTCAGCATGGAAATATCATTGCAACAGCTTTTATTTAGCCAGTAATCAAGAGTGTAAGTTTTTATGCGCTTAAAAGCATTTTCAGGCCGAATGAGCAAATATGCTTTTTTCTGCCAATTGCAGCAAAATACTGAACGGAAAGTGGGTTTGCCTTCATATTTGACCCAGAACAACTCAGTTCAGCATGGAAATATCATTACAACAGCTGTTATTTAGCCAGAAATCAAGAGAATAACTTATTATTCGCTTAAAAGCATTTTCAGGCCATAGGAGCTGATTTCTGCCAATTGCAGCAAAATACTGAAAGGAAAGTGGGTTTGCCTTCATATTTGACCCAGAACAACTCAGTTCAGCATGAAAATATCATTGCAACAGCTTTTATTTAGCCAGTAATCCAGAGTATATGTCTTTATCCTCTTAAAAGCATTTTCAGGCCGATATAGCAAATATGCTTGTTTCTGCCAATTGCAGCAAAATACTGAAAGGAAAGTGGGTTTGCCTTCATATTTGACCCAGAACAAATCAGTTCAGCATGGAAATATCATTGCAACAGCTTTTATTTAGCCAGAAATCAAGAGTGTAAGTTATTATGCGCTTTAAAGCATTTTCAAGCCAAATGAGCTGATTTCTGCCAATTGCATCAAAATAATGAAAGGAAAGTGGGTTTGCCTTCATATTTGACCCAAAGAAACTCAGTTCAGCATGAAAATATCATTGCAACAGCTTTTATTTAGCCAGTAATCAAGAGTGTAAGTTTTTATGCTCTAAAAACAATTTCAGGCCGAATGAGCAAATATGCTTGTTTCTGCCAATTGCAGCAAAATACTGAAAGGAAAGTGGGTTTGCCTTCATATTTGACCCAGAACAACTCAGTTCAGCATGGAAATATCATTGCAACAGCTTTTTTTTAGCCAGAAATCAAGAGTGTAAGTTTTTATGCGCTTAAAAGCATTTTTAGGCCAAATGAGCTGATTTCTGCCAATTGCAGCAAAATACTGAAAGGAAAGTGGGTTTGCCTTCATATTTGACCCAGAACAACTCAGTTCAGCATGGAAATATCATTGCAACAGCTTTTATTTAGCCAGAAATCAAGTGTGTAAGTTATTATGCGCTTCAAAGCTATTCAGGCCAAAGGAGCTGATTTCTGCCAATTGCATCAAAATACTGAAAGGAAAGTGGGTTTGCCTTCATATTTGACCCAGAACAAATCAGTTCAGCATGGAAATATCATTGCAACAGCTTTTATTTAGCCAGAAATCAAGAGTGTAAGTTTTTATGCGCTTAAAAGCATTTTCAGGCCGAATGAGCAAATATGCTTGTTTCTGCCAATTGCAGCAAAATACTGAAAGGAAAGTGGGTTTGCCTTCATATTTGACCCAGAACAACTCAGTTCAGCATGAAATATCATTGCAACAGCTTTTATTTAGCCAGAAATCAAGAGTGTAAGTTTTTAAGCGCTTAAAAGCATTTTCAGGCCAAATGAGCTGGTATCTGCCAATTGCAGCAAAATACTGGAAGGAAAGTGGGTTTGCCTTCATATTTGACCCAGAACAACTCAGTTCAGCATGGAAATATCATTGCAACAGCTTTTATTTAGACAGAAATCAAGAGTGTAAGTTTTTATGCGCTTAAAAGCATTTTCAGGCCGAATAAGCAAATATGCCTGTTTCTGCCAATTGCAGCAAAATACTGAAAGGAAAGTGGGTTTGCCTTCATATTTGACCCACAACAACTCAGTTTAGCATGGAAATATCATTGCAACAGCTTTTATTTAGCCAGAAATCAAGAGTGTAAGTTTTTATGCGCTTAAAAGCATTTTCAGGCCGAATGAGCAAATATGCTTTTTTCTGCCAATTGCAGCAAAATACTGAAAGGAAAGTGGGTTTGCCTTCATATTTGACCCAGAACAACTCAGTTCAGCATGGAAATATCATTGCAACAGCTTTTATTTAGCCAGAAATCAAGTGTGTAAGTTATTATGCGCTTTAAAGCATTTTCAGGCCAAATGAGCTGATTTCTGCCAATTGCAGCAAAATACTGAAAGGAAAGTGGGTTTGCCTTCATATTTGACCCAGAACAACTCAGTTCAGCATGGAAATATCATTGCAACAGCTTTTATTTAGCCAGAAATCAAGAGTGTAAGTTTTTATGCGCTTAAAAGCATTTTTAGGCCAAATGAGCTGATTTCTGCCAATTGCAGCAAAATACTGAAAGGAAAGTGGGTTTGCCTTCTTATTTGACCCAGAACAACTCAGTTCAGCATGAAAATATCATTGCAACAGCTTTTATTTAGCCAGTAATCAAGAGTGTAAGTTTTTATGCGCTTAAAAGCATTTTCAGGCCGAATGAGCAAATATGCTTTTTTCTGCCAATTGCAGCAAAATACTGAAAGGAAAGTGGGTTTGCCTTCATATTTGACCCAGAACAACTCAGTTCAGCATGGAAATATCATTGCAACAGCTTTTATTTAGCCAGAAATCAAGAGTGTAAGTTTTTATGCGCTTAAAAGCATTTTTAGGCCAAATGAGCTGATTTCTGCCAATTGCAGCAAAATACTGAAAGGAAAGTGGGTTTGCCTTCATATTTGACCCAGAACAACTCAGTTCAGCATGGAAATATCATTGCAACAGCTTTTATTTAGCCAGAAATCAAGTGTGTAAGTTATTATGCGCTTTAAAGCATTTTCAGGCCAAATGAGCTGATTTCTGCCAATTGCAGCAAAATACTGAAAGGAAAGTGGGTTTGCCTTCATATTTGACCCAGAGAAACTCAGTTCAGCATGAAAATATCATTGCAACAGCTTTTATTTAGCCAGTAATCAAGAGTGTAAGTTTTTATGCGCTTAAAAGCATTTTCAGGCCGAATGAGCAAATATGCTTTTTTCTGCCAATTGCAGCAAAATACTGAAAGGAAAGTGGGTTTGCCTTCATATTTGACCCAGAACAACTCAGTTCAGCATGGAAATATCATTGCAACAGCTTTTATTTAGCCAGAAATCAAGTGTGTAAGTTATTATGCGCTTCAAAGCTATTCAGGCCAAAGGAGCTGATTTCTGCCAATTGCATCAAAATACTGAAAGGAAAGTGGGTTTGCCTTCATATTTGACCCAGAACAAATCAGTTCAGCATGGAAATATCATTGCAACAGCTTTTATTTAGCCAGAAATCAAGAGTGTAAGTTTTTATGCGCTTTAAAGCATTTTCAGGCCGAATGAGCAAATATGCTTGTTTCTGCCAATTGCAGCAAAATACTGAAAGGAAAGTGGGTTTGCCTTCATATTTGACCCAGAACAACTCAGTTCAGCATGGAAATATCATTGCAACAGCTTTTATTTAGCCAGAAATCAAGAGTGTAAGTTTTTAAGCGCTTAAAAGCATTTTCAGGCCAAATGAGCTGGTATCTGCCAATTGCAGCAAAATACTGGAAGGAAAGTGGGTTTGCCTTCATATTTGACCCAGAACAACTCAGTTCAGCATGGAAATATCATTGCAACAGCTTTTATTTAGCCAGAAATCAAGAGTGTAAGTTTTTATGCGCTTAAAAGCATTTTTAGGCGAAATGAGCTGATTTCTGCCAATTGCAGCAAAATACTGAAAGGAAAGTGGGTTTGCCTTCATATTTGACCCAGAACAACTCAGTTCAGCATGGAAATATCATTGCAACAGCTTTTATTTAGCCAGAAATCAAGAGTGTAAGTTTTTATGCGCTTAAAAGCATTTTTAGGCCAAATGAGCTGATTTCTGCCAATTGCAGCAAAATACTGAAAGGAAAGTGGGTTTGCCTTCATATTTGACCCAGAACAACTCAGTTCAGCATGGAAATATCATTGCAACAGCTTTTATTTAGCCAGAAATCAAGTGTGTAAGTTATTATGCGCTTTAAAGCATTTTCAGGCCAAATGAGCTGATTTCTGCCAATTGCAGCAAAATACTGAAAGGAAAGTGGGTTTGCCTTCATATTTGACCCAGAGAAACTCAGTTCAGCATGAAAATATCATTGCAACAGCTTTTATTTAGCCAGTAATCAAGAGTGTAAGTTTTTATGCGCTTAAAAGCATTTTCAGGCCGAATGAGCAAATATGCTTTTTTCTGCCAATTGCAGCAAAATACTGAAAGGAAAGTGGGTTTGCCTTCATATTTGACCCAGAACAACTCAGTTCAGCATGGAAATATCATTGCAACAGCTTTTATTTAGCCAGAAATCAAGTGTGTAAGTTATTATGCGCTTCAAAGCTATTCAGGCCAAAGGAGCTGATTTCTGCCAATTGCATCAAAATACTGAAAGGAAAGTGGGTTTGCCTTCATATTTGACCCAGAACAAATCAGTTCAGCATGGAAATATCATTGCAACAGCTTTTATTTAGCCAGAAATCAAGAGTGTAAGTTTTTATGCGCTTAAAAGCATTTTCAGGCCGAATGAGCAAATATGCTTGTTTCTGCCAATTGCAGCAAAATACTGAAAGGAAAGTGGGTTTGCCTTCATATTTGACCCAGAACAACTCAGTTCAGCATGGAAATATCATTGCAACAGCTTTTATTTAGCCAGAAATCAAGAGTGTAAGTTTTTAAGCGCTTAAAAGCATTTTCAGGCCAAATGAGCTGGTATCTGCCAATTGCAGCAAAATACTGGAAGGAAAGTGGGTTTGCCTTCATATTTGACCCAGAACAACTCAGTTCAGCATGGAAATCATTGCAACAGCTTTTATTTAGACAGAAATCAAGAGTGTAAGTTTTTATGCGCTTAAAAGCATTTTCAGGCCGAATAAGCAAATATGCCTGTTTCTGCCAATTGCAGCAAAATACTGAAAGGAAAGTGGGTTTGCCTTCATATTTGACCCACAACAACTCAGTTTAGCATGGAAATATCATTGCAACAGCTTTTATTTAGCCAGAAATCAAGAGTGTAAGTTTTTATGCGCTTAAAAGCATTTTCAGGCCGAATGAGCAAATATGCTTTTTTCTGCCAATTGCAGCAAAATACTGAAAGGAAAGTGGGTTTGCCTTCATATTTGACCCAGAACAACTCAGTTAAGCATGGAAATATCATTGCAACAGCTTTTATTTAGCCAGAAATCAAGTGTGTAAGTTATTATGCGCTTTAAAGCATTTTCAGGCCAAATGAGCTGATTTCTGCCAATTGCAGCAAAATACTGAAAGGAAAGTGGGTTTGCCTTCATATTTGACCCAGAACAACTCAGTTCAGCATGGAAATATCATTGCAACAGCTTTTATTTAGCCAGAAATCAAGAGTGTAAGTTTTTATGCGCTTAAAAGCATTTTTAGGCCAAATGAGCTGATTTCTGCCAATTGCAGCAAAATACTGAAAGGAAAGTGGGTTTGCCTTCTTATTTGACCCAGAACAACTCAGTTCAGCATGAAAATATCATTGCAACAGCTTTTATTTAGCCAGTAATCAAGAGTGTAAGTTTTTATGCGCTTAAAAGCATTTTCAGGCCGAATGAGCAAATATGCTTTTTTCTGCCAATTGCAGCAAAATACTGAAAGGAAAGTGGGTTTGCCTTCATATTTGACCCAGAACAACTCAGTTCAGCATGGAAATATCATTGCAACAGCTTTTATTTAGCCAGAAATCAAGAGTGTAAGTTTTTATGCGCTTAAAAGCATTTTTAGGCCAAATGAGCTGATTTCTGCCAATTGCAGCAAAATACTGAAAGGAAAGTGGGTTTGCCTTCATATTTGACCCAGAACAACTCAGTTCAGCATGGAAATATCATTGCAACAGCTTTTATTTAGCCAGAAATCAAGTGTGTAAGTTATTATGCGCTTTAAAGCATTTTCAGGCCAAATTAGCTGATTTCTGCCAATTGCAGCAAAATACTGAAAGGAAAGTGGGTTTGCCTTCATATTTGACCCAGAGAAACTCAGTTCAGCATGAAAATATCATTGCAACAGCTTTTATTTAGCCAGTAATCAAGAGTGTAAGTTTTTATGCGCTTAAAAGCATTTTCAGGCCGAATGAGCAAATATGCTTTTTTCTGCCAATTGCAGCAAAATACTGAAAGGAAAGTGGGTTTGCCTTCATATTTGACCCAGAACAACTCAGTTCAGCATGGAAATATCATTGCAACAGCTTTTATTTAGCCAGAAATCAAGTGTGTAAGTTATTATGCGCTTCAAAGCTATTCAGGCCAAAGGAGCTGATTTCTGCCAATTGCATCAAAATACTGAAAGGAAAGTGGGTTTGCCTTCATATTTGACCCAGAACAAATCAGTTCAGCATGGAAATATCATTGCAACAGCTTTTATTTAGCCAGAAATCAAGAGTGTAAGTTTTTATGCGCTTTAAAGCATTTTCAGGCCGAATGAGCAAATATGCTTGTTTCTGCCAATTGCAGCAAAATACTGAAAGGAAAGTGGGTTTGCCTTCATATTTGACCCAGAACAACTCAGTTCAGCATGGAAATATCATTGCAACAGCTTTTATTTAGCCAGAAATCAAGAGTGTAAGTTTTTAAGCGCTTAAAAGCATTTTCAGGCCAAATGAGCTGGTATCTGCCAATTGCAGCAAAATACTGGAAGGAAAGTGGGTTTGCCTTCATATTTGACCCAGAACAACTCAGTTCAGCATGGAAATATCATTGCAACAGCTTTTATTTAGACAGAAATCAAGAGTGTAAGTTTTTATGCGCTTAAAAGCATTTTCAGGCCGAATAAGCAAATATGCCTGTTTCTGCCAATTGCAGCAAAATACTGAAAGGAAAGTGGGTTTGCCTTCATATTTGACCCACAACAACTCAGTTTAGCATGGAAATATCATTGCAACAGCTTTTATTTAGCCAGAAATCAAGAGTGTAAGTTTTTTTGCGCTTAAAAGCATTTTCAGGCCAAATGAGCAAATATGCTTGTTTCTGCCAATTGCAGCAAAATACTGAAAAGAAAGTGGGTTTGCCTTCATATTTGACCCAGAAGAACTCAGTTCAGCATGGAAATATCATTGCAACAGCTTTTATTTAGCCAGTAATCAAAAGTGTAAGTTTTTATGCTCTAAAAAGAAGTTTAGGCCGAATGAGCAAATATGCTTGTTTCTGCCAATTGCAGCAAAATACTGAAAGGAAAGTGGGTTTGCCTTCATATTTGACCCAGTACAACTCAGGTCAGCATGGAAATATCATTGCAACAGCTTTTATTTAGCCAGAAATCAAGAGTGTAAGTTATTATGCGCTTTAAAGCATTTTCAGGCCAAATGAGCTGATTTCTGCCAATTGCAGCAAAATACTCAAAGGAAAGTGGGTTTGCCTTCATATTTGACCCAGAGAAACTCAGTTCAGCATGAAAATATCATTGCAACAGCTTTTATTTAGCCAGTAATCAAGAGTGTAAGTTTTTATGCTCTAAAAAGAATTTCAGGCCGAATAAGCACATATGCTTGTTTCTGCCAATTGCAGCAAAATACTGAAAGGAAAGTGGGTTTGCCTTCATATTTGACCCAGAACAACTCAGTTCAGCATGGAAATATCATTGCAACAGCTTTTATATAGCCAGAAATCAAGATTGTAAGTTATTATGCGCTTTAAAGCATTTGCAGGCGAAATGAGCTGATTTCTGCCAATTGCAGCAAAATACCGAAAGGAAAGTGGGTTTGCCTTCATATTTGACCCAGAACAACTCAGTTCAGCATGGAAATATCATTGCAACAGCTTTTATTTAGCCAGAAATCAAGAGTGTAAGTTTTTAAGCGCTTAAAAGCATTTTCAGGCCAAATGAGCTGGTATCTGCCAATTGCAGCAAAATACTGGAAGGAATGTGGGTTTGCCTTCATATTTGACCCAGTACAACTCAGGTCAGCATGAAAATATCATTGCAACAGCTTTTATTTAGCCAGTAATCCAGAGTATAAGTCTTTATCCTCTTAAAAGCATTTTCAGGCCGATATAGCAAATATGCTTGTTTCTGCCAATTGCAGCAAAATACTGAAAGGAAAGTGGGTTTGCCTTCATATTTGACCCAGTACAACTCAGGTCAGCATGAAAATATCATTGCAACAGCTTTTATTTAGCCAGTAATCAAGAGTGTAAGTTTTTATGCGCTTAAAAGCATTTTCAGGCCGAATGAGCAAATATGCTTTTTTCTGCCAATTGCAGCAAAATACTGAAAGGAAAGTGGGTTTGCCTTCATATTTGACCCAGAACAACTCAGTTCAGCATGGAAATATCATTGCAACAGCTTTTATTTAGCCAGAAAACAAGACTGTAAGTTTTTATGCGCTTTAAAGCATTTTCAGCCCAAATGAGGTGATTTCTGCCAATTGCAGCAAAATACTGAAAGGAAAGTGGGTTTGCCTTCATATTTGACCCAGAACAACTCAGTTCAGCATGGAAATATCATTGCAACAGCTTTTATTTAGCCAGAAATCAAGAGTGTAAGTTTTTATGCGCTTAAAAGCATTTTTAGGCCAAATGAGCTGATTTCTGCCAATTGCAGCAAAATACTGAAAGGAAAGTGGGTTTGCCTTCTTATGTGACCCAGAACAACTCAGTTCAGCATGAAAATATCATTGCAACAGCTTTTATTTAGCCAGTAATCAAGAGTGTAAGTTTTTATGCGCTTAAAAGCATTTTCAGGCCGAATGAGCAAATATGCTTTTTTCTGCCAATTGCAGAAAAATACTGAAAGGAAAGTGGGTTTGCCTTCATATTTGACCCAGAACAACTCAGTTCAGCATGGAAATATCATTGCAACAGCTTTTATTTAGCCAGAAATCAAGAGTGTAAGTTTTTATGCGCTTAAAAGCATTTTTAGGCCAAATGAGCTGATTTCTGCCAATTGCAGCAAAATACTGAAAGGAAAGTGGGTTTGCCTTCATATTTGACCCAGAACAACTCAGTTCAGCATGGAAATATCATTGCAACAGCTTTTATTTAGCCAGAAATCAAGTGTGTAAGTTATTATGCGCTTTAAAGCATTTTCAGGCCAAATGAGCTGATTTCTGCCAATTGCAGCAAAATACTGAAAGGAAAGTGGGTTTGCCTTCATATTTGACCCAGAGAAACTCAGTTCAGCATGAAAATATCATTGCAACAGCTTTTATTTAGCCAGTAATCAAGAGTGTAAGTTTTTATGCGCTTAAAAGCATTTTCAGGCCGAATGAGCAAATATGCTTTTTTCTGCCAATTGCAGCAAAATACTGAAAGGAAAGTGGGTTTGCCTTCATATTTGACCCAGAACAACTCAGTTCAGCATGGAAATATCATTGCAACAGCTTTTATTTAGCCAGAAATCAAGTGTGTAAGTTATTATGCGCTTTAAAGCATTTTCAGGCCAAATGAGCTGATTTCTGCCAATTGCAGCAAAATACTGAAAGGAAAGTGGGTTTGCCTTCATATTTGACCCAGAACAACTCAGTTCAGCATGGAAATATCATTGCAACAGCTTTTATTTAGCCAAAAATCAAGAGTGTAAGTTTTTATGCGCTTAAAAGCATTTTTAGGCGAAATGAGCTGATTTCTGCCAATTGCAGCAAAATACTGAAAGGAAAGTGGGGTTGCCTTCATATTTGACCCAGAACAACTCATTTCAGCATGGAAATATCATTGCAACAGCGTTTATTTAGCCAGAAATCAAGAGTGTAAGTTTTAATGCGCTTAAAAGCATTTTTAGGCCGAACTAGCAAATATGCTTTTTTCTGCCAATTGCAGCAAAATACTGAAAGGAAAGTGGGTTTGCCTTCATATTTGACCCAGAACAACTCAGTTCAGCATGGAAATATCATTGCAACAGCTTTTATTTAGCCAGAAATCAAGAGTGTAAGTTTTTATGCGCTTAAAAGCATTTTTAGGCCAAATGAGCTGATTTCTGCCAATTGCAGCAAAATACTGAAAGGAAAGTGGGTTTGCCTTCATATTTGACCCAGAACAACTCAGTTCAGCATGGAAATATCATTGCAACAGCTTTTATTTAGCCAGAAATCAAGAGTGTAAGTTTTTATGCGCTTAAAAGCATTTTCAGGCCGAATGAGCAAATATGCTTGTTTCTGCCAATTGCAGCAAAATACTGAAAGGAAAGTGGGTTTGCCTTCATATTTGACCCAGAACAACTCAGTTCAGCATGGAAATATCATTGCAACAGCTTTTATTTAGCCAGAAATAAAGAGTGTAAGTTTTTATGCGCTTAAAAGCATTTTCAGGCCAAATGAGCTGATTTCTGCTATTTGCAGCAAAATACTGAAAGGAAAGTGGGGTTGCCTTCATATTTGATCCAGAACAACTCAGTTCAGGATGGAAATATCATTGCAACAGCTTTTATTTAGCCAGTAATCAATAGTGTAAGTTTTTATGCGCTTAAAAGCATTTTCAGGCCAAATGAGCAAATATGCTTTCTTCTGCCAATTGCAGCAAAATACTGAAAGGAAAGTGGGTTTGCCTTCATATTTGATCCAGAACAACTCAGTTGAGCATGGAAATATCATTGCAGCAGCTTTTATTTAGCCAGAAATAAAGAGTGTAAGTTTTTATGCGCTTAAAAGCATTTTCAGGCCAAATGAGCTGATTTCTGCCAATTGCAGCAAAATACTGAAAGGAAAGTGGGGTTGCCTTCATATTTGACACAGAACAACTCAGTTCAGCATGGAAAAATCATTGCAACAGCTTTTATTTAGCCAGAAATCAAGAGTGTAAGTTTTTATGTGCTTAAAAGCATTTTCAGGCCGAATGAGCAAATATGCTTGTTTCTGCCAATTGCAGCAAAATACTGAACGGAAAGTGGGTTTGCCTTCGTATTTGACCCAGAACAACTCAGTTCAGCATGGAAATATCATTACAACAGCTGTTATTTAGCCAGAAATCAAGAGAATAACTTCTTATTCGCTTAAAAGCATTTTCAGGCCATAGGAGCTGATTTCTGCCAATTGCAGCAAAATACTGGAAGGAAAGTGGGTTTGCCTTCATATTTGACCCAGAACAACTCAGTTCAGCATGGAAATATCATTGCAACAGCTTTTATATAGCCAGAAATCAAGAGTGCAAGTTATTATGCGCTTTAAAGCATTTGCAGGCGAAATGAGCTGATTTCTGCCAATTGCAGCAAAATACTGAAAGGAAAGTGGGTTTGCCTTCATATTTGACCCAGAACAACTCAGTTCAGCATGGAAATATCATTGCAACAGCTTTTATTTAGCCAGAAATCAAGTGTGTAAGTTATTATGCGCTTTAAAGCATTTTCAGGCCAAATGAGCTGATTTCTGCCAATTGCAGCAAAATACTGAAAGGAAAGTGGGTTTGCCTTCATATTTGACCCAGAGAAACTCAGTTCAGCATGAAAATATCATTGCAACAGCTTTTATTTAGCCAGTAATCAAGAGTGTAAGTTTTATGCGCTTAAAAGCATTTTCAGGCCGAATGAGCAAATATGCTTTTTTCTGCCAATTGCAGCAAAATACTGAAAGGAAAGTGGGTTTGCCTTCATATTTGACCCAGAACAACTCAGTTCAGCATGGAAATATCATTGCAACAGCTTTTATTTAGCCAGAAATCAAGTGTGTAAGTTATTATGCGCTTCAAAGCTATTCAGGCCAAAGGAGCTGATTTCTGCCAATTGCATCAAAATACTGAAAGGAAAGTGGGTTTGCCTTCATATTTGACCCAGAACAAATCAGTTCAGCATGGAAATATCATTGCAACAGCTTTTATTTAGCCAGAAATCAAGAGTGTAAGTTTTTATGCGCTTAAAAGCATTTTCAGGCCGAATGAGCAAATATGCTTGTTTCTGCCAATTGCAGCAAAATACTGAAAGGAAAGTGGGTTTGCCTTCATATTTGACCCAGAACAACTCAGTTCAGCATGGAAATATCATTGCAACAGCTTTTATTTAGCCAGAAATCAAGAGTGTAAGTTTTTAAGCGCTTAAAAGCATTTTCAGGCCAAATGAGCTGGTATCTGCCAATTGCAGCAAAATACTGGAAGGAAAGTGGGTTTGCCTTCATATTTGACCCAGAACAACTCAGTTCAGCATGGAAATATCATTGCAACAGCTTTTATTTAGCCAGAAATCAAGAGTGTAAGTTTTTATGCGCTTAAAAGCATTTTCAGGCCGAATGAGCAAATATGCTTTTTTCTGCCAATTGCAGCAAAATACTGAAAGGAAAGTGGGTTTGCCTTCATATTTGACCCAGAACAACTCAGTTCATTATGGAAATATCATTGCAACAGCTTTTATTTAGCCAGAAATCAAGTGTGTAAGTTATTATGCGCTTTAAAGCATTTTCAGGCCAAATGAGCTGATTTCTGCCAATTGCAGCAAAATACTGAAAGGAAAGTGGGTTTGCCTTCATATTTGACCCAGAACAACTCAGTTCAGCATGGAAATATCATTGCAACAGCTTTTATTTAGCCAGAAATCAAGAGTGTAAGTTTTTATGCGCTTAAAAGCATTTTTAGGCCAAATGAGCTGATTTCTGCCAATTGCAGCAAAATACTGAAAGGAAAGTGGGTTTGCCTTCTTATTTGACCCAGAACAACTCAGTTCAGCATGAAAATATCATTGCAACAGCTTTTATTTAGCCAGTAATCAAGAGTGTAAGTTTTTATGCGCTTAAAAGCATTTTCAGGCCGAATGAGCAAATATGCTTTTTTCTGCCAATTGCAGCAAAATACTGAAAGGAAAGTGGGTTTGCCTTCATATTTGACCCAGAACAACTCAGTTCAGCATGGAAATATCATTGCAACAGCTTTTATTTAGCCAGAAATCAAGAGTGTAAGTTTTTATGCGCTTAAAAGCATTTTTAGGCCAAATGAGCTGATTTCTGCCAATTGCAGCAAAATACTGAAAGGAAAGTGGGTTTGCCTTCATATTTGACCCAGAACAACTCAGTTCAGCATGGAAATATCATTGCAACAGCTTTTATTTAGCCAGAAATCAAGTGTGTAAGTTATTATGCGCTTTAAAGCATTTTCAGGCCAAATGAGCTGATTTCTGCCAATTGCAGCAAAATACTGAAAGGAAAGTGGGTTTGCCTTCATATTTGACCCAGAGAAACTCAGTTCAGCATGAAAATATCATTGCAACAGCTTTTATTTAGCCAGTAATCAAGAGTGTAAGTTTTTATGCGCTTAAAAGCATTTTCAGGCCGAATGAGCAAATATGCTTTTTTCTGCCAATTGCAGCAAAATACTGAAAGGAAAGTGGGTTTGCCTTCATATTTGACCCAGAACAACTCAGTTCAGCATGGAAATATCATTGCAACAGCTTTTATTTAGCCAGAAATCAAGTGTGTAAGTTATTATGCGCTTCAAAGCTATTCAGGCCAAAGGAGCTGATTTCTGCCAATTGCATCAAAATACTGAAAGGAAAGTGGGTTTGCCTTCATATTTGACCCAGAACAAATCAGTTCAGCATGGAAATATCATTGCAACAGCTTTTATTTAGCCAGAAATCAAGAGTGTAAGTTTTTATGCGCTTAAAAGCATTTTCAGGCCGAATGAGCAAATATGCTTGTTTCTGCCAATTGCAGCAAAATACTGAAAGGAAAGTGGGTTTGCCTTCATATTTGACCCAGAACAACTCAGTTCAGCATGGAAATATCATTGCAACAGCTTTTATTTAGCCAGAAATCAAGAGTGTAAGTTTTTAAGCGCTTAAAAGCATTTTCAGGCCAAATGAGCTGGTATCTGCCAATTGCAGCAAAATACTGGAAGGAAAGTGGGTTTGCCTTCATATTTGACCCAGAACAACTCAGTTCAGCATGGAAATATCATTGCAACAGCTTTTATTTAGACAGAAATCAAGAGTGTAAGTTTTTATGCGCTTAAAAGCATTTTCAGGCCGAATAAGCAAATATGCCTGTTTCTGCCAATTGCAGCAAAATACTGAAAGGAAAGTGGGTTTGCCTTCATATTTGACCCACAACAACTCAGTTTAGCATGGAAATATCATTGCAACAGCTTTTATTTAGCCAGAAATCAAGAGTGTAAGTTTTTTTGCGCTTAAAAGCATTTTCAGGCCAAATGAGCAAATATGCTTGTTTCTGCCAATTGCAGCAAAATACTGAAAAGAAAGTGGGTTTGCCTTCATATTTGACCCAGAAGAACTCAGTTCAGCATGGAAATATCATTGCAACAGCTTTTATTTAGCCAGTAATCAAAAGTGTAAGTTTTTATGCTCTAAAAAGAAGTTTAGGCCGAATGAGCAAATATGCTTGTTTCTGCCAATTGCAGCAAAATACTGAAAGGAAAGTGGGTTTGCCTTCATATTTGACCCAGTACAACTCAGGTCAGCATGGAAATATCATTGCAACAGCTTTTATTTAGCCAGAAATCAAGAGTGTAAGTTATTATGCGCTTTAAAGCATTTTCAGGCCAAATGAGCTGATTTCTGCCAATTGCAGCAAAATACTCAAAGGAAAGTGGGTTTGCCTTCATATTTGACCCAGAGAAACTCAGTTCAGCATGAAAATATCATTGCAAGAGCTTTTATTTAGCCAGTAATCAAGAGTGTAAGTTTTTATGCTCTAAAAAGAATTTCAGGCCGAATAAGCACATATGCTTGTTTCTGCCAATTGCAGCAAAATACTGAAAGGAAAGTGGGTTTGCCTTCATATTTGACCCAGAACAACTCAGTTCAGCATGGAAATATCATTGCAACAGCTTTTATATAGCCAGAAATCAAGAGTGTAAGTTATTATGCGCTTTAAAGCATTTGCAGGCGAAATGAGCTGATTTCTGCCAATTGCAGCAAAATACTGAAAGGAAAGTGGGTTTGCCTTCATATTTGACCCAGTACAACTCAGGTCAGCATGAAAATATCATTGCAACAGCTTTTATTTAGCCAGTAATCAAGAGTGTAAGTTTTTATGCGCTTAAAAGCATTTTCAGGCCGAGTGAGCAATTATGCTTGTTTCTGCCAATTGCAGCAAGATACTGAAAGGAAAGTGGGTTTGCCTTCATATTTGACCCAGAACAACTCAGTTCAGCATGGAAATATCATTGCAACAGCTTTTATTTAGCCAGAAATCAAGAGTGTAAGTTTTTAAGCGCTTAAAAGCATTTTCAGGCCAAATGAGCTGGTATCTGCCAATTGCAGCAAAATACTGGAAGGAATGTGGGTTTGCCTTCATATTTGACCCAGAACAACTCAGTTCAGCATGGAAATATCATTGCAACAGCTTTTATTTAGCCAGAAATCAAGAGTGTAAGTTTTTATGCGCTTAAAAGCATTTTTAGGCCGAACTAGCAAATATGCTTTTTTCTACCAATTGCAGCAAAATACTGAAAGGAAAGTGGGTTTGCCTTCATATTTGACCCAGAACAACTCAGTTCAGCATGAAAATATCATTGCAACAGCTTTTATTTAGCCAGTAATCCAGAGTATAAGTCTTTATCCTCTTAAAAGCATTTTCAGGCCGATATAGCAAATATGCTTGTTTCTGCCAATTGCAGCAAAATACTGAAGGGAAAGTGGGTTTGCCTTCATATTTGACCCAGTACAACTCAGGTCAGCATGAAAATATCATTGCAACAGCTTTTATTTAGCCAGTAATCAAGAGTGTAAGTTTTTATGCGCTTAAAAGCATTTTCAGGCCGAATGAGCAAATATGCTTTTTTCTGCCAATTGCAGCAAAATACTGAAAGGAAAGTGGGTTTGTCTTCATATTTGACCCAGAACAACTCAGTTCAGCATGGAAATATCATTGCAACAGCTTTTATTTAGCCAGAAATCAAGACTGTAAGTTTTTATGCGCTTTAAAGCATTTTCAGCCCAAATGAGGTGATTTCTGCCAATTGCAGCAAAATACTGAAAGGAAAGTGGGTTTGCCTTCATATTTGACCCAGAACAACTCAGTTCAGCATGGAAATATCATTGCAACAGCTTTTATTTAGCCAGAAATCAAGAGTGTAAGTTTTTATGCGCTTAAAAGCATTTTTAGGCCAAATGAGCTGATTTCTGCCAATTGCAGCAAAATACTGAAAGGAAAGTGGGTTTGCCTTCTTATGTGACCCAGAACAACTCAGTTCAGCATGAAAATATCATTGCAACAGCTTTTATTTAGCCAGTAATCAAGAGTGTAAGTTTTTATGCGCTTAAAAGCATTTTCAGGCCGAATGAGCAAATATGCTTTTTTCTGCCAATTGCAGAAAAATACTGAAAGGAAAGTGGGTTTGCCTTCATATTTGACCCAGAACAACTCAGTTCAGCATGGAAATATCATTGCAACAGCTTTTATTTAGCCAGAAATCAAGAGTGTAAGTTTTTATGCGCTTAAAAGCATTTTTAGGCGAAATGAGCTGATTTCTGCCAATTGCAGCAAAATACTGAAAGGAAAGTGGGGTTGCCTTCATATTTGACCCAGAACAACTCATTTCAGCATGGAAATATCATTGCAACAGCGTTTATTTAGCCAGAAATCAAGAGTGTAAGTTTTAATGCGCTTAAAAGCATTTTTAGGCCGAACTAGCAAATATGCTTTTTTCTGCCAATTGCAGCAAAATACTGAAAGGAAAGTGGGTTTGCCTTCATATTTGACCCAGTACAACTCAGGTCAGCATGAAAATATCATTGCAACAGCTTTTATTTAGCCAGTAATCAAGAGTGTAAGTTTTTATGCGCTTAAAAGCATTTTCAGGCCGAGTGAGCAATTATGCTTGTTTCTGCCAATTGCAGCAAAATACTGAAAGGAAAGTGGGTTTGCCTTCATATTTGACCCAGAACAACTCAGTTCAGCATGGAAATATCATTGCAACAGCTTTTATTTAGCCAGAAATCAAGAGTGTAAGTTTTTATGCGCTTAAAAGCATTTTCAGGCCGAATGAGCAAATATGCTTTTTTCTGCCAATTGCAGCAAAATACTGAAAGGAAAGTGGGTTTGCCTTCATATTTGACCCAGAACAACTCAGTTCAGCATGGAAATATCATTGCAACAGCTTTTATTTATCCAGAAATCAAGAGTGTAAGTTATTATGCGCTTTAAAGCATTTTCAGACCAAATGAGCTGATTTCTGCCAATTGCAGCAAAATACTGAAAGGAAAGTGGGTTTGCCTTCATATTTGACCCAGAACAACTCAGTTCAGCATGAAAATATCATTGCAACAGCTTTTATTTAGCCAGTAATCAAGAGTGTAAGTTTTTATGCGCTTAAAAGCATTTTCAGGCCGAATGAGCAAATATGCTTTTTTCTGCCAATTGCAGCAAAATACTGAAAGGAAAGTGGGTTTGCCTTCATATTTGACCCAGAACAACTCAGTTCAGCATGGAAATATCATTGCAACAGCTTTTATTTAGCCAGAAATCAAGTGTGTAAGTTATTATGCGCTTTAAAGCATTTTCAGGCCAAATGAGCTGATTTCTGCCAATTGCATTAAAATACTGAAAGGAAAGTGGGTTTGCCTTCATATTTGACCCAGAACAACTCAGTTCAGCATGGAAATATCATTGCAACAGCTTTTATTTAGCCAGAAATCAAGAGTGTAAGTTTTTATGCGCTTAAAAGCATTTTTAGGCCAAATGAGCTGATTTCTGCCAATTGCAGCAAAATACTGAAAGGAAAGTGGGTTTGCCTTCTTATTTGACCCAGAACAACTCAGTTCAGCATGAAAATATCATTGCAACAGCTTTTATTTAGCCAGTAATCAAGAGTGTAAGTTTTTATGCGCTTAAAAGCATTTTCAGGCCGAATGAGCAAATATGCTTTTTTCTGCCAATTGCAGCAAAATACTGAAAGGAAAGTGGGTTTGCCTTCATATTTGACCCAGAACAACTCAGTTCAGCATGGAAATATCATTGCAACAGCTTTTATTTATCCAGAAATCAAGAGTGTAAGTTATTATGCGCTTTAAAGCATTTTCAGACCAAATGAGCTGATTTCTGCCAATTGCAGCAAAATACTGAAAGGAAATTGGGTTTGCCTTCATATTTGACCCAGAACAACTCAGTTCAGCATGAAAATATCATTGCAACAGCTTTTATTTAGCCAGTAATCAAGAGTGTAAGTTTTTATGCGCTTAAAAGCATTTTCAGGCCGAATGAGCAAATATGCTTTTTTCTGCCAATTGCAGCAAAATACTGAAAGGAAAGTGGGTTTGCCTTCATATTTGACCCAGAACAACTCAGTTCAGCATGGAAATATCATTGCAACAGCTTTTATTTAGCCAGAAATCAAGTGTGTAAGTTATTATGCGCTTTAAAGCATTTTCAGGCCAAATGAGCTGATTTCTGCCAATTGCATTAAAATACTGAAAGGAAAGTGGGTTTGCCTTCATATTTGACCCAGAACAACTCAGTTCAGCATGGAAATATCATTGCAACAGCTTTTATTTAGCCAGAAATCAAGAGTGTAAGTTTTTATGCGCTTAAAAGCATTTTTAGGCCAAATGAGCTGATTTCTGCCAATTGCAGCAAAATACTGAAAGGAAAGTGGGTTTGCCTTCTTATTTGACCCAGAACAACTCAGTTCAGCATGAAAATATCATTGCAACAGCTTTTATTTAGCCAGTAATCAAGAGTGTAAGTTTTTATGCGCTTAAAAGCATTTTCAGGCCGAATGAGCAAATATGCTTTTTTCTGCCAATTGCAGCAAAATACTGAAAGGAAAGTGGGTTTGCCTTCATATTTGACCCAGAACAACTCAGTTCAGCATGGAAATATCATTGCAACAGCTTTTATTTAGCCAGAAATCAAGAGTGTAAGTTTTTATGCGCTTAAAAGCATTTTCAGGCCGAATGAGCAAATATGCTTGTTTCTGCCAATTGCAGCAAAATACTGAAAGGAAAGTGGGTTTGCCTTCATATTTGACCCAGAACAACTCAGTTCAGCATGGAAATATCATTGCAACAGCTTTTATTTAGCCAGAAATAAAGAGTCTAAGTTTTTATGCGCTTAAAAGCATTTTCAGGCCAAATGAGCTGATTTCTGCTATTTGCAGCAAAATACTGAAAGGAAAGTGGGGTTGCCTTCATATTTGATCCAGAACAACTCAGTTCAGGATGGAAATATCATTGCAACAGCTTTTATTTAGCCAGTAATCAATAGTGTAAGTTTTTATGCGCTTAAAAGCATTTTCAGGCCAAATGAGCAAATATGCTTTCTTCTGCCAATTGCAGCAAAATACTGAAAGGAAAGTGGGTTTGCCTTCATATTTGATCCAGAACAACTCAGTTGAGCATGGAAATATCATTGCAGCAGCTTTTATTTAGCCAGAAATAAAGAGTGTAAGTTTTTATGCGCTTAAAAGCATTTTCAGGCCAAATGAGCTGATTTCTGCCAATTGCAGCAAAATACTGAAAGGAAAGTGGGGTTGCCTTCATATTTGACACAGAACAACTCAGTTCAGCATGGAAAAATCATTGCAACAGCTTTTATTTAGCCAGAAATCAAGAGTGTAAGTTTTTATGTGCTTAAAAGCATTTTCAGGCCGAATGAGCAAATATGCTTGTTTCTGCTATTTGCAGCAAAATACTGAAAGGAAAGTGGGGTTGCCTTCATATTTGATCCAGAACAACTCAGTTCAGCATGGAAATATCATTACAACAGCTGTTATTTAGCCAGAAATCAAGAGAATAACTTCTTTTTCGCTTAAAAGCATTTTCAGGCCATAGGAGCTGATTTCTGCCAATTGCAGCAAAATACTGGAAGGAAAGTGGGTTTGCCTTCATATTTGACCCAGAACAACTCAGTTCAGCATGGAAATATCATTGCAACAGCTTTTATATAGCCAGAAATCAAGAGTGCAAGTTATTATGCGCTTTAAAGCATTTGCAGGCGAAATGAGCTGATTTCTGCCAATTGCAGCAAAATACTGAAAGGAAAGTGGGTTTGCCTTCATATTTGACCCAGAACAACTCAGTTCAGCATGGAAATATCATTGCAACAGCTTTTATTTAGCCAGAAATCAAGAGTGTAAGTTTTTATGCGCTTAAAAGCATTTTCAGGCCGAATGAGCAAATATGCTTTTTTCTGCCAATTGCAGCAAAATACTGAAAGGAAAGTGGGTTTGCCTTCATATTTGACCCAGAACAACTCAGTTCAGCATGAAAATATCATTGCAACAGCTTTTTTTTAGCCAGTAATCAAGAGTGTAAGTTTTTATGCGCTTAAAAGCATTTTCAGGCCGAATGAGCAAATATGCTTTTTTCTGCCAATTGCAGCAAAATACTGAAAGGAAAGTGGGTTTGCCTTCATATTTGACCTAGAACAACTCAGTTCAGCATGGAAATATCATTGCAACAGCTTTTATTTAGCCAGAAATCAAGTGTGTAAGTTATTATGCGCTTTAAAGCATTTTCAGGCCAAATGAGCTGATTTCTGCCAATTGCAGCAAAATACTGAAAGGAAAGTGGGTTTGCCTTCATATTTGACCCAGAACAACTCAGTTCAGCATGGAAATATCATTGCAACAGCTTTTTTTTAGCCAGAAATCAAGAGTGTAAGTTTTTATGCGCTTAAAAGCATTTTTAGGCCAAATGAGCTGATTTCTGCCAATTGCAGCAAAATACTGAAAGGAAAGTGGGTTTGCCTTCATATTTGACCCAGAACAACTCAGTTCAGCATGGAAATATCATTGCAACAGCTTTTATTTAGCCAGAAATCAAGAGTGTAAGTTTTTATGCGCTTAAAAGCATTTTCAGGCCGAATAAGCAAATATGCCTGTTTCTGCCAATTGCAGCAAAATACTGAAAGGAAAGTGGGTTTGCCTTCATATTTGACCCAGAACAACTCAGTTCAGCATGGAAATATTATTGCAACAGCTTTTATTTAGCCAGAAATCAAGAGTGTAAGTTTTTATGCGCTTAAAAGCATTTTTTGGCCAAATGAGCTGATTTCTGCCAATTGCAGCAAAATACTGAAAGGAAAGTGGGGTTGCCTTCATATTTGACCCAGAACAACTCATTTCAGCATGGAAATATCATTGCAACAGCGTTTATTTAGCCAGAAATCAAGAGTGTAAGTTTTAATGCGCTTAAAAGCATTTTTAGGCCGAACTAGTAAATATGCTTTTTTCTGCCAATTGCAGCAAAATACTGAAAGGAAAGTGGGTTTGCCTTCATATTTGACCCAGAACAACTCAGTTCAGCATGGAAATATCATTGCAACAGCTTTTATTTAGCCAGTAATCAAGAGTGTAAGTTTTTATGCGCTTAAAAGCATTTTTATGCCGAGTGAGCAATTATGCTTGTTTCTGCCAATTGCAGCAAAATACTGAAAGGAAAGTGGGTTTGCCTTCATATTTGACCCAAAACAACTCAGTTCAGCATGGAAATATCATTGCAACAGCTTTTATTTAGCCAGAAATCAAGAGTGTAAGTTTTTATGCGCTTAAAAGCATTTTCAGGCCAAATGAGCAAATATGCTTTTTTCTGCCAATTGCAGCAAAATACTGAAAGGAAAGTGGGTTTGCCTTCATATTTGACCCAGAACAACTCAGTTCAGCATGGAAATATCATTGCAACAGCTTTTATTTAGCCAGAAATCAAGAGTGTAAGTTTTTATGCGCTTTAAAGCATTTTCAGCCCAAATGAGCTGATTTCTGCCAATTGCAGCAAAATACTGAAAGGAAAGTGGGTTTGCCTTCATATTTGACCCAGAACAAATCAGTTCAGCATGGAAATATCATTGCAACAGCTTTTATTTAGCCAGAAATCAAGAGTGTAAGTTTTTATGCGCTTAAAAGCATTTTTAGGCCGAATGAGCTGATTTCTGCCAATTGCAGCAAAATACTGAAAGGAAAGTGGGTTTGCCTTCATATTTGACCCAGAACAAATCAGTTCAGCATGGAAATATCATTGCAACAGCTTTTATTTAGCCAGAAATCAAGAGTGTAAGTTATTATGCGCTTTAAAGCATTTTCAGGCCAAATGAGCTGATTTCTGCCAATTGCAGCAAAATACTGAAAGGAAAGTGGGTTTGCCTTCATATTTGACCCAGAACAACTCAGTTCAGCATGAAAATTTCATTGCAACAGCTTTTATTTAGCCAGTAATCAAGAGTGTAAGTTTTTATGCGCTTAAAAGCATTTTCAGGCCGAATGAGCAAATATGCTTTTTTCTGGCAATTGCAGCAAAATACTGAAAGGAAAGTGGGTTTGCCTTCATATTTGACCCAGAACAACTCAGTTCAGCATGGAAATATCATTGCAACAGCTTTTATTTAGCCAGAAATCAAGTGTGTAAGTTATTATGCGCTTTAAAGCATTTTCAGGCCAAATGAGCTGATTTCTGCCAATTGCAGCAAAATACTGAAAGGAAAGTGGGTTTGCCTTCATATTTGACCCAGAACAACTCAGTTCAGCATGGAAATATCATTGCAACAGCTTTTATTTAGCCAGAAATCAAGAGTGTAAGTTTTTATGCGCTTAAAAGCATTTTTAGGCCAAATGAGCTGATTTCTGCCAATTGCAGCAAAATACTGAAAGGAAAGTGGGTTTGCCTTCATATTTGACGCAGAACAACTCAGTTCAGCATGAAAATATCATTGCAACAGCTTTTATTTAGCCAGAAATCAAGAGTGTAAGTTTTTATGCGCTTAAAAGCATTTTTAGGCCAAATGAGCTGATTTCTGCCAATTGCAGCAAAATACTGAAAGGAAAGTGGGTTTGCCTTCATATTTGACCCAGAACAACTCAGTTCAGCATGAAAATATAATTGCAACAGCTTTTATTTAGCCAGTAATCAAGAGTGTAAGTTTTTATGCGCTTAAAAGCATTTTCAGGCCGAATGAGCAAATATGCTTTTTTCTGCCAATTGCAGCAAAATACTGAAAGGAAAGTGGGTTTGCCTTCATATTTGACCCAGAACAACTCAGTTCAGCATGGAAATATCATTGCAACAGCTTTTTTTTAGCCAGAAATCAAGAGTGTAAGTTTTTATGCGCTTAAAAGCATTTTCAGGCCAAATGAGCTGATTTCTTCCAATTGCAGCAAAATACTGAAAGGAAAGTGGGCTTGCCTTCATATTTGACACAGAACAACTCAGTTCAGCATGAAAATATCATTGCAACAGCTTTTATTTAGCCAGTAATCAAGAGTGTAAGTTTTTATGCTCTAAAAAGAATTTCAGGCCGAATGAGCAAATATGCTTGTTTCTGCCAATTGCAGCAAAATACTGAAAGGAAAGTGGGTTTGCCTTCATATTTGACCCAGAACAACTCAGCTCAGCATGGAAATATCATTGCAACAGCTTTTATTTAACCAGTAATCAAGAGTGTAAGTTTTTATGCGCTTAAAAGCATTTTTAGGCCAAATGAGCTGATTTCTGCCAATTGCAGCAAAATACTGAAAGGAAAGTGGGTTTGCCTTCTTATTTGACCCAGAACAACTCAGTTCAGCATGAAAATATCATTGCAACAGCTTTTATTTAGCCAGTAATCAAGAGTGTAAGTTTTTATGCGCTTAAAAGCATTTTCAGGCCGAATGAGCAAATATGCTTTTTTCTGCCAATTGCAGCAAAATACTGAAAGGAAAGTGGGTTTGCCTTCATATTTGACCCAGAACAACTCAGTTCAGCATGGAAATATCATTGCAACAGCTTTTATTTAGCCAGAAATCAAGTGTGTAAGTTATTATGCGCTTTAAAGCATTTTCAGGCCAAATGAGCTGATTTCTGCCAATTGCAGCAAAATACTGAAAGGAAAGTGGGTTTGCCTTCATATTTGACCCAGAACAACTCAGTTCAGCATGGAAATATCATTGCAACAGCTTTTATTTAGCCAGAAATCAAGTGTGTAAGTTATTATGCGCTTTAAAGCATTTTCAGGCCAAATGAGCTGATTTCTGCCAATTCCAGCAAAATACTGAAAGGAAAGTGGGTTTGCCTTCATATTTGTTCCAGAGAAACTCAGTTCAGCATGAAAATATCATTGCAACAGCTTTTATTTAGCCAGTAATCAAGAGTGTAAGTTTTTATGCTCTAAAAAGAATTTCAGGCCGAATGAGCAAATATGCTTGTTTCTGCCAATTGCAGCAAAATACTGAAAGGAAAGTGGGTTTGCCTTCATATTTGACCCAGAACAACTCAGTTCAGCATGGAAATATCATTGCAACAGCTTTTTTTTAGCCAGAAATCAAGAGTGTAAGTTTTTATGCGCTTAAAAGCATTTTTAGGCCAAATGAGCTGATTTCTGCCAATTGCAGCAAAATACTGAAAGGAAAGTGGGTTTGCCTTCATATTTGACCCAGAACACCTCAGTTCAGCATGGAAATATCATTGCAACAGCTTTTTTTTAGCCAGAAATCAAGAGTGTAAGTTTTTATGCGCTTAAAAGCATTTTCAGGCCGAATAAGCAAATATGCCTGTTTCTGCCAATTGCAGCAAAATACTGAAAGGAAAGTGGGTTTGCCTTCATATTTGACCCAGAACAACTCAGTTCAGCATGGAAATATTATTGCAACAGCTTTTATTTAGCCAGAAATCAAGAGTGTAAGTTTTTATGCGCTTAAAAGCATTTTTAGGCCAAATGAGCTGATTTCTGCCAATTGCAGCAAAATACTGAAAGGAAAGTGGGGTTGCCTTCATATTTGACCCAGAACAACTCATTTCAGCATGGAAATATCATTGCAACAGCGTTTATTTAGCCAGAAATCAAGAGTGTAAGTTTTAATGCGCTTAAAAGCATTTTTAGGCCGAACTAGCAAATATGCTTTTTTCTGCCAATTGCAGCAAAATACTGAAAGGAAAGTGGGTTTACCTTCATATTTGACACAGAACAACTCAGTTCAGCATGGAAATATCATTGCAACAGCTTTTATTTAGCCAGTAATCAATAGTGTAAGTTTTTATGCACTTAAAAGCATTTTCAGGCCGAGTGAGCAATTATGCTTGTTTCTGCCAATTGCAGCAAAATACTGAAAGGAAAGTGGGTTTGCCTTCATATTTGACCCAGAACAACTCAGTTCAGCATGGAAATATCATTGCAACAGCTTTTATTTAGCCAGAAATCAAGAGTGTAAGTTTTTATGTGCTTAAAAGCATTTTCAGGCCAAATGAGCAAATATGCTTTTTTCTGCCAATTGCAGCAAAATACTGAAAGGAAAGTGGGTTTGCCTTCATATTTGACCCAGAACAACTCAGTTCAGCATGGAAATATCATTGCAACAGCTTTTATTTAGCCAGAAATCAAGAGTGTAAGTTTTTATGCGCTTTAAAGCATTTTCAGACCAAATGAGCTGATTTCTGCCAATTGCAGCAAAATACTGAAAGGAAAGTGGGTTTGCCTTCATATTTGACCCAGAACAAATCAGTTCAGCATGGAAATATCATTGCAACAGCTTTTATTTAGCCAGAAATCAAGAGTGTAAGTTTTTATGCGCTTAAAAGCATTTTTAGGCCGAATGAGCTGATTTCTGCCAATTGCAGCAAAATACTGAAAGGAAAGTGGGTTTGCCTTCATATTTGACCCAGAACAAATCAGTTCAGCATGGAAATATCATTGCAACAGCTTTTATTTAGCCAGAAATCAAGTGTGTAAGTTATTATGCGCTTTAAAGCATTTTCAGGCCAAATGAGCTGATTTCTGCCAATTGCAGCAAAATACTGAAAGGAAAGTGGGTTTGCCTTCATATTTGACCCAGAACAACTCAGTTCAGCATGAAAATTTCATTGCAACAGCTTTTATTTAGCCAGTAATCAAGAGTGTAAGTTTTTATGCGCTTAAAAGCATTTTCAGGCCGAATGAGCAAATATGCTTTTTTCTGGCAATTGCAGCAAAATACTGAAAGGAAAGTGGGTTTGCCTTCATATTTGACCCAGAACAACTCAGTTCAGCATGGAAATATCATTGCAACAGCTTTTATTTAGCCAGAAATCAAGTGTGTAAGTTATTATGCGCTTTAAAGCATTTTCAGGCCAAATGAGCTGATTTCTGCCAATTGCAGCAAAATACTGAAAGGAAAGTGGGTTTGCCTTCATATTTGACCCAGAACAACTCAGTTCAGCATGAAAATATCATCGCAACAGCTTTTATTTAGCCAGTAATCAAGAGTGTAAGTTTTTATGCGCTTAAAAGCATTTTCAGGCCGAATGAGCAAATATGCTTTTTTCTGCCAATTGCAGCAAAATGCTGAAAGGAAAGTGGGTTTGCCTTCATATTTGACCCAGAACAACTCAGTTCAGCATGGAAATATCATTGCAACAGCTTTTATTTAGCCAGAAATCAAGTATGTAAGTTATTATGCGCTTTAAAGCATTTTCAGGCCAAATGAGCTGATTTCTGCCAATTGCAGCAAAATACTGAAAGGAAAGTGGGTTTGCCTTCATATTTGACCCAGAGAAACTCAGTTCAGCATGAAAATATCATTGCAACAGCTTTTATTTAGCCAGTAATCAAGAGTGTAAGTTTTTATGCTCTAAAAAGAATTTCAGGCCGAATGAGCAAATATGCTTGTTTCTGCCAATTGCAGAAAATACTGAAAGGAAAGTGGGTTTGCCTTCATATTTGACCCAGAACAACTCAGTTCAGCATGGAAATATCATTACAACAGCTGTTATTTAGCCAGAAATCAAGAGAATAACTTATTATTCGCTTAAAAGCATTTTCAGGCCAAATGAGCTGATTTCTGCCAATTGCAGCAAAATACTGAAAGGAAAGTGGGTTTGCCTTCATATTTGACCCAGAACAACTCAGTTCAGCATGAAAATATCATTGCAACAGCTTTTATTTAGCCAGTAATCAAGAGTGTAAGTTTTTATGCGCTTAAAAGCATTTTCAGGCCGAATGAGCAAATATGCTTTTTTCTGCCAATTGCAGCAAAATGCTGAAAGGAAAGTGGGTTTGCCTTCATATTTGACCCAGAACAACTCAGTTCAGCATGGAAATATCATTGCAACAGCTTTTATTTAGCCAGAAATCAAGTGTGTAAGTTATTATGCGCTTTAAAGCATTTTCAGGCCAAATGAGCTGATTTCTGCCAATTGCAGCAAAATACTGAAAGGAAAGTGGGTTTGCCTTCATATTTGACCCAGAGAAACTCAGTTCAGCATGAAAATATCATTGCAACAGCTTTTATTTAGCCAGTAATCAAGAGTGTAAGTTTTTATGCTCTAAAAAGAATTTCAGGCCGAATGAGCAAATATGCTTGTTTCTGCCAATTGCAGAAAATACTGAAAGGAAAGTGGGTTTGCCTTCATATTTGACCCAGAACAACTCAGTTCAGCATGGAAATATCATTACAACAGCTGTTATTTAGCCAGAAATCAAGAGAATAACTTATTATTCGCTTAAAAGCATTTTCAGGCCATAGGAGCTGATTTCTGCCAATTGCAGCAAAATACTGAAAGGAAAGTGGGTTTGCCTTCATATTTGACCCAGAACAACTCAGTTCAGCATGAAAATATCATTGCAACAGCTTTTATTTAGCCAGTAATCCAGAGTATAAGTCTTTATCCTCTTAAAAGCATTTTCAGGCCGATATAGCAAATATGCTTGTTTCTGCCAATTGCAGCAAAATACTGAAAGGAAAGTGGGTTTGCCTTCATATTTGACCCAGAACAAATCAGTTCAGCATGGAAATATCATTGCAACAGCTTTTATTTAGCCAGAAATCAAGAGTGTAAGTTATTATGCGCTTTAAAGCATTTTCAGGCCAAATGAGCTGATTTCTGCCAATTGCAGCAAAATACTGAAAGGAAAGTGGGTTTGCTTTCATATTTGACCCAGAACAAATAAGTTCAGCATGAAAATATCATTGCAACAGCTTTTATTTAGCCAGAAATCAATAGTGTAAGTTTTTATGCGCTTAAAAGCATTTTCAGGCCAAATGAGCTGATTTCTTCCAATTGCAGCAAAATACTGAAAGGAAAGTGGGCTTGCCTTCATATTTGACACAGAACAACTCAGTTCAGCATGAAAATATCATTGCAACAGCTTTTATTTAGCCAGTAATCAAGAGTGTAAGTTTTTATGCTCTAAAAACAATTTCAGGCCGAATGAGCAAATATGCTTGTTTCTGCCAATTGCAGCAAAATACTGAAAGGAAAGTGGGTTTGCCTTCATATTTGACCCAGAACAACTCAGTTCAGCATGGAAATATCATTGCAACAGCTTTTTTTTAGCCAGAAATCAAGAGTGTAAGTTTTTATGCGCTTAAAAGCATTTTTAGGCCAAATGAGCTGATTTCTGCCAATTGCAGCAAAATACTGAAAGGAAAGTGGGTTTGCCTTCATATTTGACCCAGAACAAATCAGTTCAGCATGGAAATATCATTGCAACAGCTTTTATTTAGCCAGAAATCAATAGTGTAAGTTTTTATGCGCTTAAAAGCATTTTCAGGCCAAATGAGCTGATTTCTTCCAATTGCAGCAAAATACTGAAAGGAAAGTGGGCTTGCCTTCATATTTGACACAGAACAACTCAGTTCAGCATGAAAATATCATTGCAACAGCTTTTATTTAGCCAGTAATCAAGAGTGTAAGTTTTTATGCTCTAAAAAGAATTTCAGGCCGAATGAGCAAATATGCTTGTTTCTGCCAATTGCAGCAAAATACTGAAAGGAAAGTGGGTTTGCCTTCATATTTGACCCAGAACAACTCAGATCAGCATGGAAATATCATTGCAACAGCTTTTTTTTAGCCAGAAATCAAGAGTGTAAGTTTTTATGCGCTTAAAAGCATTTTCAGGCCAAATGAGCTGATTTCTTCCAATTGCAGCAAAATACTGAAAGGAAAGTGGGCTTGCCTTCATATTTGACACAGAACAACTCAGTTCAGCATGAAAATATCATTGCAACAGCTTTTATTTAGCCAGAAATCAAGAGTGTAAGTTTTTATGCGCTTAAAAGCATTTTCAGGCCGAATAAGCAAATATGCCTGTTTCTGCCAATTGCAGCAAAATACTGAAAGGAAAGTGGGTTTGCCTTCATATTTGACCCAGAACAACTGAGTTCAGCATGGAAATATCATTGCAACAGCTTTTATTTAGCCAGAAATCAAGAGTGTAAGTTTTTATGCGCTTAAAAGCATTTTTAGGCGAAATGAGCTGATTTCTGCCAATTGCAGCAAAATACTGAAAGGAAAGTGGGTTTGCCTTCATATTTGACCCAGAACAAATCAGTTCAGCATGGAAATATCATTGCAACAGCTTTTATTTAGCCAGAAATCAAGAGTGTAAGTTTTTATGCGCTTTAAAGCATTTTCAGGCCAAATGAGCTGATTTCTGCCAATTGCAGCAAAATACTGAAAGGAAAGTGGGTTTGCCTTCATATTTGACCCAGAACAACTCAGTTCAGCATGAAAATTTCATTGCAACAGCTTTTATTTAGCCAGTAATCAAGACTGTAAGTTTTTATGCGCTTAAAAGCATTTTCAGGCCGAATGAGCAAATATGCTTTTTTCTGCCAATTGCAGCAAAATACTGAAAGGAAAGTGGGTTTGCCTTCATATTTGACCCAGAACAACTCAGTTCAGCATGGAAATATCATTGCAACAGCTTTTATTTAGCCAGAAATCAAGTGTGTAAGTTATTATGCGCTTTAAAGCATTTTCAGGCCAAATGAGCTGATTTCTGCCAATTGCAGCAAAATACTGAAAGGAAAGTGGGTTTGCCTTCATATTTGACCCAGAGCAACTCAGTTCAGCATGAAAATATCATTGCAACAGCTTTTATTTAGCCAGTAATCAAGAGTGTAAGTTTTTATGCGCTTAAAAGCATTTTCAGGCCGAATGAGCAGATATGCTTTTTTCTGCCAATTGCAGCAAAATACTGAAAGGAAAGTGGGTTTGCCTTCATATTTGACCCAGAACAACTCAGTTCAGCATGGAAATATCATTGCAACAGCTTTTATTTAGCCAGAAATCAAGTGTGTAAGTTATTATGCGCTTTAAAGCATTTTCAGGCCAAATGAGCTGATTTCTGCCAATTGCAGCAAAATACTGAAAGGAAAGTGGGTTTGCCTTCATATTTGACCCAGAACAACTCAGTTCAGCATGGAAATATCATTGCAACAGCTTTTATTTAGCCAGAAATCAAGAGTGTAAGTTTTTATGCGCTTAAAAGCATTTTTAGGCGAAATGAGCTGATTTCTGCCAATTGCAGCAAAATACTGAAAGGAAAGTGGGTTTGCCTTCATATTTGACCCAGAACAACTCAGTTCAGCATGGAAATATCATTGCAACAGCTTTTATTTAGCCAGAAATCAAGTGTGTAAGTTATTATGCGCTTTAAAGCATTTTCAGGCCAAATGAGCTGATTTCTGCCAATTGCAGCAAAATACTGAAAGGAAAGTGGGTTTGCCTTCATATTTGACCCAGAACAACTCAGTTCAGCATGGAAATATCATTGCAACAGCTTTTATTTAGCCAGTAATCAAGAGTGTACGATTTTATGCGCTTAAAAGCATTTTCAGGCCGAATGAGCAAATATGCTTTTTTCTGCCAATTGCAGCAAAATACTGAACGGAAAGTGGGTTTGCCTTCATATTTGACCCAGAAAAACTCAGTTCAGCATGGAAATATCATTACAACAGCTGTTATTTAGCCAGAAATCAAGAGAATAACTTATTATTCGCTTAAAAGCATTTTCAGGCCATAGGAGCTGATTTCTGCCAATTGCAGCAAAATACTGGAAGGAAAGTGGGTTTGCCTTCATATTTGACCCAGAACAACTCAGTTCAGCATGGAAATATCATTGCAACAGCTTTTATATAGCCAGAAATCAAGAGTGTAAGTTATTATGCGCTTTAAAGCATTTGCAGGCGAAATGAGCTGATTTCTGCCAATTGCAGCAAAATACTGAAAGGAAAGTGGGTTTGCCTTCATATTTGACCCAGAACAACTCAGTTCAGCATGAAAATATCATTGCAACAGCTTTTATTTAGCCAGTAATCCAGAGTATAAGTCTTTATCCTCTTAAAAGCATTTTCAGGCCGATATAGCAAATATGCTTGTTTCTGCCAATTGCAGCAAAATACTGAAAGGAAAGTGGGTTTGCCTTCATATTTGACCCAGAACAAATCAGTTCAGCATGGAAATATCATTGCAACAGCTTTTATTTAGCCAGAAATCAAGAGTGTAAGTTATTATGCGCTTTAAAGCATTTTCAGGCCGAATGAGCTGATTTCTGCCAATTGCAGCAAAATACTGAAAGGAAAGTGGGTTTGCCTTCATATTTGACCCAGAACAACTCAGTTCAGCATGAAAATATCATTGCAACAGCTTTTATTTAGCCAGTAATCAAGAGTGTAAGTTTTTATGCGCTTAAAAGCATTTTCAGGCCGAATGAGCAAATATGCTTTTTTCTGCCAATTGCAGCAAAATACTGAAAGGAAAGTGGGTTTGCCTTCATATTTGACCCAGAACAACTCAGTTCAGCATGGAAATATCATTGCAACAGCTTTTATTTAGCCAGAAATCAAGTGTGTAAGTTATTATGCGCTTTAAAGCATTTTCAGGCCAAATGAGCTGATTTCTGCCAATTGCAGCAAAATACTGAAAGGAAAGTGGGTTTGCCTTCATATTTGACCCAGAACAACTCAGTTCAGCATGGAAATATCATTGCAACAGCTTTTATTTAGCCAGAAATCAAGAGTGTAAGTTTTTATGCGCTTAAAAGCATTTTTAGGCCAAATGAGCTGATTTCTGCCAATTGCAGCAAAATACTGAAAGGAAAGTGGGTTTGCCTTCATATTTGACCCAGAACAACTCAGTTCAGCATGAAAATATCATTGCAACAGCTTTTATTTAGCCAGTAATCAAGAGTGTAAGTTTTTATGCGCTTAAAAGCATTTTCAGGCCGAATGAGCAAATATGCTTTTTTCTGCCAATTGCAGCAAAATACTGAAAGGAAAGTGGGTTTGCCTTCATATTTGACCCAGAACAACTCAGTTCAGCATGGAAATATCATTGCAACAGCTTTTATTTAGCCAGAAATCAAGTGTGTAAGTTATTATGCGCTTTAAAGCATTTTCAGGCCAAATGAGCTGATTTCTGCCAATTGCAGCAAAATACTGAAAGGAAAGTGGGTTTGCCTTCATATTTGACCCAGAACAACTCAGTTCAGCATGGAAATATCATTGCAACAGCTTTTATTTAGCCAGAAATCAAGAGTGTAAGTTTTTATGCGCTTAAAAGCATTTTTAGGCCAAATGAGCTGATTTCTGCCAATTGCAGCAAAATACTGAACGGAAAGTGGGTTTGCCTTCATATTTGACCCAGAACAACTCAGTTCAGCATGGAAATATCATTACAACAGCTGTTATTTAGCCAGAAATCAAGAGAATAACTTATTATTCGCTTAAAAGCATTTTCAGGCCATAGGAGCTGATTTCTGCCAATTGCAGCAAAATACTGGAAGGAAAGTGGGTTTGCCTTCATATTTGACCCAGAACAACTCAGTTCAGCATGAAAATATCATTGCAACAGCTTTTATTTAGCCAGTAATCAAGAGTGTAAGTTTTTATGCGCTTTAAAGCATTTTCAGCCCAAATGAGCTGATTTCTGCCAATTGCAGCAAAATACTGAAAGGAAAGTGGGTTTGCCTTCATATTTGACCCAGAACAAATCAGTTCAGCATGGAAATATCATTGCAACAGCTTTTATTTAGCCAGAAATCAAGTGTGTAAGTTATTATGCGCTTTAAAGCATTTTCAGGCCAAATGAGCTGATTTCTGCCAATTGCAGCAAAATACTGAAAGGAAAGTGGGTTTGCCTTCATATTTGACCCAGAACAACTCAGTTCAGCATGGAAATATCATTGCAACAGCTTTTATTTAGCCAGAAATCAAGTGTGTAAGTTATTATGCGCTTTAAAGCATTTTCAGGCCAAATGAGCTGATTTCTGCCAATTGCAGCAAAATACTGAAAGGAAAGTGGGTTTGCCTTCATATTTGACCCGGAACAACTCAGTTCAGCATGGAAATATCATTGCAACAGCTTTTATTTAGCCAGAAATCAAGAGTGTAAGTTTTTATGCGCTTAAAAGCATTTTTAGGCCAAATGAGCTGATTTCTGCCAATTGCAGCAAAATACTGAAAGGAAAGTGGGTTTGCCTTCATATTTGAACCAGAACAACTCAGTTCAGCATGAAAATATCATTGCAACAGCTTTTATTTAGCCAGTAATCAAGAGTGTAAGTTTTTATGCGCTTAAAAGCATTTTCAGGCCGAATGAGCAAATATGCTTGTTTCTGCCAATTGCAGCAAAATACTGAAAGGAAAGTGGGTTTGCCTTCATATTTGACCCAGAACAACTCAGTTCAGCATGGAAATATCATTGCAACAGCTTTTATTTAGCCAGAAATCAAGAGTGTAAGTTTTTATGCGCTTAAAAGCATTTTCAGGCCGAATGAGCAAATATGCTTGTTTCTGCCAATTGCAGCAAAATACTGAAAGGAAAGTGGGTTTGCCTTCATATTTGACCCAGAACAACTCAGTTCAGCATGGAAATATCATTGCAACAGCTTTTATTTAGCCAGAAATCAAGAGTGTAAGTTTTTATGCGCTTAAAAGCATTTTTAGGCCAAATGAGCTGATTTCTGCCAATTGCAGCAAAATACTGAAAGGAAAGTGGGTTTGCCTTCATATTTGACCCAGAACAACTCAGTTCAGCATGGAAATATCATTGCAACAGCTTTTATTTAGCCAGAAATCAAGTGTGTAAGTTATTATGCGCTTTAAAGCATTTTCAGGCCAAATGAGCTGATTTCTGCCAATTGCAGCAAAATACTGAAAGGAAAGTGGGTTTGCCTTCATATTTGACCCAGAGAAACTCAGTTCAGCATGAAAATATCATTGCAACAGCTTTTATTTAGCCAGTAATCAAGAGTGTAAGTTTTTATGCGCTTAAAAGCATTTTCAGGCCGAATGAGCAAATATGCTTTTTTCTGCCAATTGCAGCAAAATACTGAACGGAAAGTGGGTTTGCCTTCATATTTGACCCAGAACAACTCAGTTCAGCATGGAAATATCATTACAACAGCTGTTATTTAGCCAGAAATCAAGAGAATAACTTATTATTTGCTTAAAAGCATTTTCAGGCCATAGGAGCTGATTTCTGCCAATTGCAGCAAAATACTGGAAGGAAAGTGGGTTTGCATTCATATTTGACCCAGAACAACTCAGTTCAGCATGGAAATATCATTGCAACAGCTTTTATATAGCCAGAAATCAAGAGTGTAAGTTATTATGCGCTTTAAAGCATTTGCAGGCGAAATGAGCTGATTTCTGCCAATTGCAGCAAAATACTGAAAGGAAAGTGGGTTTGCCTTCATATTTGACCCAGAACAACTCAGTTCAGCATGAAAATATCATTGCAACAGCTTTTATTTAGCCAGTAATAAAGAGTGTAAGTTTTTATGCTCTAAAAAGAATTTCAGGCCGAATGAGCAAATATGCTTGTTTCTGCCAATTGCAGCAAAATACTGAAAGGAAAGTGGGTTTGCCTTCATATTTGACCCAGAACAACTCAGTTCAGCATGGAAATATCATTGCAACAGCTTTTATTTAGCCAGAAATCAAGAGTGTAAGTTTTTATGCGCTTAAAAGCATTTTTAGGCCAAATGAGCTGATTTCTGCCAATTGCAGCAAAATACTGAAAGGAAAGTGGGTTTACCTTCATATTTGACACAGAACAACTCATTTCAGCATGAAAATATCATTGCAACAGCTTTTATTTAGCCAGAAATCAAGAGTGTAAGTTTTAATGCGCTTAAAAGCATTTTTAGGCCGAACTAGCAAATATGCTTTCTTCTGCCAATTGCAGCAAAATACTGAAAGGAAAGTGGGTTTACCTTCATATTTGACACAGAACAACTCAGTTCAGCATGAAAATATCATTGCAACAGCTTTTATTTAGCCAGTAATCAAGAGTGTAAGTTTTTATGCTCTAAAAAGAATTTCAGGCCGAATGAGCAAATATGCTTGTTTCTGCCAATTGCAGCAAAATACTGAAAGGAAAGTGGGTTTACCTTCATATTTGACTCAGAACAACTCAGTTCAGCATGGAAATATCATTGCAACAGCTTTTATTTAGCCAGAAATCAAGAGTGTAAGTTTTTATGCGCTTTAAAGCATTTTCAGGCCGAATGAGCAAATATGCTTTTTTCTGCCAATTGCAGCAAAATACTGAAAGGAAAGTGGGTTTACCTTCATATTTGACTCAGAACAACTCAGTTCAGCATGGAAATATCATTGCAACAGCTTTTTTTTAGCCAGAAATCAAGAGTGTAAGTTTTTATGCGCTTAAAAGCATTTTTAGGCCAAATGAGCTGATTTCTGCCAATTGCAGCAAAATACTGAAAGGAAAGTGGGTTTGCCTTCATATTTGACCCAGAACAACTCAGTTCAGCATGGAAATATCATTGCAACAGCTTTTATTTAGCCAGTAATCAAGAGTGTAAGTTTTTATGCGCTTAAAAGCATTTTTAGGCCAAATGAGCTGATTTCTGCCAATTGCAGCAAAATACTGAAAGGAAAGTGGGTTTGCCTTCATATTTGACCCAGAACAACTCAGTTCAGCATGGAAATATCATTGCAACAGCTTTTATTTAGCCAGAAATCAAGAGTATAAGTTTTTAAGCGCTTAAAAGCATTTTCAGGCCAAATGAGCTGGTATCTGCCAATTGCAGCAAAGTACTGGAAGGAAAGTGGGTTTGCCTTCATATTTGACCCAGAACAACTCAGTTCAGCATGGAAATATCATTGCAACAGCTTTTATTTAGCCAGAAATCAAGAGTGTAAGTTTTTATGCGCTTAAAAGCATTTTCAGGCCGAATAAGCAAATATGCCTGTTTCTGCCAATTGCAGCAAAATACTGAAAGGAAAGTGGGTTTGCCTTCATATTTGACCCAGAACAACTCAGTTCAGCATGGAAATATCATTGCAACAGCTTTTATTTAGCCAGAAATCAAGAGTGTAAGTTTTTATGCGCTTAAAAGCATTTTTAGGCGAAATGAGCTGATTTCTGCCAATTGCAGCAAAATACAGAAAGGAAAGTGGGTTTGCCTTTATATTTGACCCAGAACAACTCATTTCAGCATGGAAATATCATTGCAACAGCGTTTATTTAGCCAGAAATCAAGAGTGTAAGTTTTAATGCGCTTAAAAGCATTTTTAGGCCGAACTAGCAAATATGCTTTTTTCTGCCAATTGCAGCAAAATACTGAAAGGAAAGTGGGTTTACCTTTATATTTGACACAGAACAACTCAGTTCAGCATGGAAATATCATTGCAACAGCTTTTATTTAGCCAGAAATCAAGAGTGTAAGTTTTTATGCGCTTAAAAGCATTTTTAGGCCAAATGAGCTGATTTCTGCCAATTGCAGCAAAATACTGAAAGGAAAGTGGGTTTGCCTTCATATTTGACCCCGAACAACTCAGTTCAGCATGGAAATATCATTGCAACAGCTTTTATTTAGCCAGAAATCAAGTGTGTAAGTTATTATGCGCTTTAAAGCATTTTCAGGCCAAATGAGCTGATTTCTGCCAATTGCAGCAAAATACTGAAAGGAAAGTGGGTTTGCCTTCATATTTGACCCAGAGAAACTCAGTTCAGCATGAAAATATCATTGCAACAGCTTTTATTTAGCCAGTAATCAAGAGTGTAAGTTTTTATGCTCTAAAAAGAATTTCAGGCCGAATGAGCAAATATGCTTGTTTCTGCCAATTGCAGCAAAATACTGAAAGGAAAGTGGGTTTGCCTTCATATTTAACCCAGAACAACTCAGTTAAGCATGGAAATATCATTGCAACAGCTTTTTTTTAGCCAGAAATCAAGAGTGTAAGTTTTTATGCGCTTAAAAGCATTTTTAGGCCAAATGAGCTGATTTCTGCCAATTGCAGCAAAATACTGAAAGGAAAGTGGGTTTGCCTTCATATTTGACCCAGAACAACTCAGTTCAGCATGGAAATATCATTGCAACAGCTTTTATTTAGCCAGAAATCAAGAGTGTAAGTTTTTATGCGCTTAAAAGCATTTTCAGGCCAAATGAGCTGATTTCTTCCAATTGCAGCAAAATACTGAAAGGAAAGTGGGTTTGCCTTCATATTTGACACAGAACAACTCAGTTCAGCATGAAAATATCATTGCAACAGCTTTTATTTAGCCAGTAATCAAGAGTGTAAGTTTTTATGCTCTAAAAAGAATTTCAGGCCGAATGAGCAAATATGCTTGTTTCTGCCAATTGCAGCAAAATACTGAAAGGAAAGTGGGTTTGCCTTCATATTTGACCCAGAACAACTCAGTTCAGCATGGAAATATCATTGCAACAGCTTTTATTTAGCCAGAAATCAAGAGTGTAAGTTTTTAAGCGCTTAAAAGCATTTTCAGGCCAAATGAGCTGGTATCTGCCAATTGCAGCAAAGTACTGGAAGGAAAGTGGGTTTGCCTTCATATTTGACCCAGAACAACTCAGTTCAGCATGGAAATATCATTGCAACAGCTTTTATTAAGCCAGAAATCAAGAGTGTAAGTTTTTATGCGCTTAAAAGCATTTTTAGGCGAAATGAGCTGATTTCTGCCAATTGCAGCAAAATACTGAAAGGAAAGTGGGGTTGCCTTCATATTTGACCCAGAACAACTCATTTCAGCATGGAAATATCATTGCAACAGCGTTTATTTAGCCAGAAATCAAGAGTGTAAGTTTTAATGCGCTTAAAAGCATTTTTAGGCCGAACTAGCAAATATGCTTTTTTCTGCCAATTGCAGCAAAATACTGAAAGGAAAGTGGGTTTACCTTCATATTTGACACAGAACAACTCAGTTCAGCATGGAAATATCATTGCAACAGCTTTTATTTAGCCAGTAATCAATAGTGTAAGTTTTTATGCGCTTAAAAGCATTTTCAGGCCGAGTGAGCAATTATGCTTGTTTCTGCCAATTGCAGCAAAATACTGAAAGGAAAGTGGGTTTGCCTTCATATTTGACCCAGAACAACTCAGTTCAGCATGGAAATATCATTGCAACAGCTTTTATTTAGCCAGAAATCAAGAGTGTAAGTTTTTATGCTCTTAAAAGCATTTTCAGGCCAAATGAGCAAATATGCTTTTTTCTGCCAATTGCAGCAAAATACTGAAAGGAAAGTGGGTTTGCCTTCATATTTGACCCAGAACAACTCAGTTCAGCATGGAAATATCATTGCAACAGCTTTTATTTAGCCAGAAATCAAGAGTGTAAGTTTTTATGCGCTTTAAAGCATTTTCAGCCCAAATGAGCTGATTTCTGCCAATTGCAGCAAAATACAGAAAGGAAAGTGGGTTTGCCTTCATATTTGACCCAGAACAAATCAGTTCAGCATGGAAATATCATTGCAACAGCTTTTATTTAGCCAGAAATCAAGAGTGTAAGTTTTTATGCGCTTAAAAGCATTTTTAGGCCGAATGAGCTGATTTCTGCCAATTGCAGCAAAATACTCAAAGGAAAGTGGGTTTGCCTTCATATTTGACCCAGAACAAATCAGTTCAGCATGAAAATATCATTGCAACAGCTTTTATTTAGCCAGTAATCAAGAGTGTAAGTTTTTATGCGCTTAAAAGCATTTTCAGGCCGAATGAGCAAATATGCTTTTTTCTACCAATTGCAGCAAAATACTGAAAGGAAAGTGGGTTTGCCTTCATATTTGACCCAGAACAACTCAGTTCAGCATGGAAATATCATTGCAACAGCTTTTATTTAGCCAGAAATCAAGTGTGTAAGTTATTATGCGCTTTAAAGCATTTTCAGGCCAAATGAGCTGATTTCTGCCAATTGCAGCAAAATACTGAAAGGAAAGTGGGTTTGCCTTCATATTTGACCCAGAACAACTCAGTTCAGCATGGAAATATCATTGCAACAGCTTTTATTTAGCCAGAAATCAAGAGTGTAAGTTTGTATGCGCTTAAAAGCATTTTTAGGCCAAATGAGCTGATTTCTGCCAATTGCAGCAAAATACTGAAAGGAAAGTGGGTTTGCCTTCATATTTGACCCAGAACAACTCAGTTCAGCATGGAAATATCATTGCAACAGCTTTTATTTAGCCAGAAATCAAGAGTGTAAGTTTTTATGCGCTTAAAAGCATTTTCAGGCCAAATGAGCTGATTTCTGCCAATTGCAGCAAAATACTGAAAGGAAAGTGGGTTTGCCTTCATATTTGACCCAGAACAACTCAGTTCAGCATGAAAATATCATTGCAACAGCTTTTATTTAGCCAGTAATCAAGAGTGTAAGTTTTTATGCTCTAAAAAGAATTTCAGGTCGAATGAGCAAATATGCTTGTTTCTGCCAATTGCAGCAAAATACTGAAAGGAAAGTGGGTTTGCCTTCATATTTGACCCAGAACAACTCAGTTCAGCATGGAAATATCATTGCAACAGCTTTTATTTAGCCAGAAATCAAGAGTGTAAGTTTTTATGTGCTTAAAAACATTTTTAGGCCAAATGAGCTGATTTCTGCCAATTGCAGCAAAATACTGAAAGGAAAGTGGGGTTGCCTTCATATTTGACCCACAACAACTCATTTCAGCATGGAAATATCATTGCAACAGCGTTTATTTAGCCAGAAATCAAGAGTGTAAGTTTTAATGCGCTTAAAAGCATTTTTAGGCCGAACTAGCAAATATGCTTTCTTCTGCCAATTGCAGCAAAATACTGAAAGGAAAGTGGGTTTACCTTCATATTTGACACAGAACAACTCAGTTCAGCATGAAAATATCATTGCAACAGCTTTTATTTAGCCAGTAATCAAGAGTGTAAGTTTTTATGCTCTAAAAAGAATTTCAGGCCGAATGAGCAAATATGCTTGTTTCTGCCAATTGCAGCAAAATACTGAAAGGAAAGTGGGTTTGCCTTCATATTTGACCCAGAACAACTCAGTTCAGCATGGAAATATCATTGCAACAGCTTTTATTTAGCCAGAAATCAAGAGTGTAAGTTTTTAAGCGCTTAAAAGCATTTTCAGGCCAAATGAGCAAATATGCCTGTTTCTGCCAATTGCAGCAAAATACTGAAAGGAAAGTGGGTTTGCCTTCATATTTGACCGAGAACACCTCAGTTCAGCATGGAAATATCATTGCAACAGCTTTTATTTAGCCAGAAATCAAGAGTTTAATTTTTTATGCGCTTAAAAGCATTTTCAGGCCGAATAAGCAAATATGCCTGTTTCTGCCAATTGCAGCAAAATACTGAAAGAAAAGTGGGTTTGCCTTCATATTTGACCCAGAACAACTCAGTTCAGCATGGAAATATCATTGCAACAGCTTTTATTTAGCCAGAAATAAAGAGTGTAAGTTTTTATGCGCTTAAAAGCATTTTTAGGCCAAATGAGAGCTGATTTCTGCCAATTGCAGCAAAATACTGAAAGGAAAGTGGGTTTGCCTTCATATTTGATCCAGAACAACTCAGTTCAGCATGGAAATATCATTGCGACAGCTTTTATTTAGCCAGAAATCAAGATTGTAAGTTTTTATGCGCTTAAAAGCCATTCAGGCCAAAGGAGCTGATTTCTGCCAATTGCAGCAAAATACTGAAAGGAAAGTGGGTTTACCTTCATATTTGACACAGAACAACTCAGTTCAGCATGGAAAAATCATTGCAACAGCTTTTATTTAGCCAGAAATCAAGAGTGTAAGTTTTTATGTGCTTAAAAGCATTTTCAGGCCGAATGAGCAAATATTCTTGTTTCTGCCAATTGCAGCAAAATACTGAACGGAAAGTGGGTTTGCCTTCATATTTGACCCAGAACAACTCAGTTCAGCATGGAAATATCATTACAACAGCTGTTATTTAGCCAGAAATCAAGAGAATAACTTCTTATTCGCTTAAAAGCATTTTCAGATCGTAGGAGCTGATTTCTGCCAATTGCAGCAAAATACTGGAAGGAAAGTGGGTTTGCCTCATATTTGACCCAGACCAACTCAGTTCAGCATGGAAATATCATTGCAACAGCTTTTATTTAGCCAGAAATCAAGAGTTTAAGTTTTTATGCGCGTAAAAGCATTTTTAGGCTGGATGAGCAAATATGCTTGTTTCTGCCAATTGCAGCAAAATACTGAAAGGAAAGTGGGGTTGCCTTCATATTTGACCCAGAACAACTCAGTTCAGCATGGAAATATCATTGCAACAGCTTTTATTTAGCCAGAAATCAAGAGTGTAAGTTTTTATGCGCTTAAAAGCATTTTCAGGCCGAGTGAGCAATTATGCTTGTTTCTGCCAATTGCAGCAAAATACTGAAAGGAAAGTGGGTTTGCCTTCATATTTGACCCAGAACAACTCAGTTCAGCATGGAAATATCATTGCAACAGCTTTTATTTAGCCAGAAATCAAGAGTGTAAGTTTTTATGCGCTTAAAAGCATTTTCAGGCCAAATGAGCAAATATGCTTTTTTCTGCCAATTGCAGCAAAATACTGAAAGGAAAGTGGGTTTGCCTTCATATTTGACCCAGAACAACTCAGTTCAGCATGGAAATATCATTGCAACAGCTTTTATTTAGCCAGAAATCAAGAGTGTAAGTTTTTATGCGCTTTAAAGCATTTTCAGCCCAAATGAGCTGATTTCTGCCAATTGCAGCAAAATACTGAAAGGAAAGTGGGTTTGCCTTCATATTTGACCCAGAACAACTCAGTTCAGCATGGAAATATCATTGCAACAGCTTTTATTTAGCCAGAAATCAAGAGTGTAAGTTTTTATGCGCTTAAAAGCATTTTTATGCCAAATGAGCTGATTTCTGCCAATTGCAGCAAAATACTGAAAGGAAAGTGGGTTTGCCTTCATATTTGACCCAGAACAACTCAGTTCAGCATGGAAATATCATTGCAACAGCTTTTATTTAGCCAGAAATCAAGAGTATAAGTTTTTATGCGCTTAAAAGCATTTTCACGCCAAATGAGCTGATTTCTGCCAATTGCAGCAAAATACTGAAAGGAAAGTGGGTTTGCCTTCATATTTGACCCAGAACAACTCAGTTCAGCATGAAAATATCATTGCAACAGCTTTTATTTAGCCAGTAATCAAGAGTGTAAGTTTTTATGCTCTAAAAAGAATTTCAGGCCGAATGAGCAAATATTCTTGTTTCTGCCAATTGCAGCAAAATACTGAAAGGAAAGTGGGTTTGCCTTCATATTTGACCCAGAACAACTCAGTTCAGCATGGAAATATCATTGCAACAGCTTTTATTTAGCCAGAAATCAAGAGTGTAAGTTTTTATGCGCTTAAAAGCATTTTTAGGCCAAATGAGCTGATTTCTGCCAATTGCAGCAAAATACTGAAAGGAAAGTGGGGTTGCCTTCATATTTGACCCAGAACAACTCATTTCAGCATGGAAATATCATTGCAACAGCGTTTATTTAGCCAGAAATCAAGAGTGTAAGTTTTAATGCGCTTAAAAGCATTTTTAGGCCGAACTAGCAAATATGCTTTCTTCTGCCAATTGCAGCAAAATACTGAAAGGAAAGTGGGTTTGCCTTCATATTTGACCCAGAACAACTCAGTTCAGCATGGAAATATCATTGCAACAGCTGTTATTTAGCCAGAAATCAAGAGAATAACTTCTTATTCGCTTAAAAGCATTTTCAGGCCATAGGAGCTGATTTCTGCCAATTGCAGCAAAATACTGGAAGGAAAGTGGGTTTGCCTCATATTTGACCCAGACCAACTCAGTTCAGCATGGAAATATCATTGCAACAGCTTTTATTTAGCCAGAAATCAAGAGTTTAAGTTTTTATGCGCTTAAAAGCATTTTTAGGCTGGATGAGCAAATATGCTTGTTTCTGCCAATTGCAGCAAAATACTGAAAGGAAAGTGGGGTTGCCTTCATATTTGACCCAGAACAACTCAGTTCAGAATGGAAATATCATTGCAACAGCTGTTATTTAGCCAGAAATCAAGAGAGTAACTTTTTATTCGCTTAAAACCATTTTCAGGCCAAAGGAGCTGATTTCTGCCAATTGCAGCAAAATACTGAAAGGAAAGTGGGTTTGCCTTCATATTTGACCCAGAACAACTCAGTTCAGCAAGGAAATATCATTGCAACAGCTTTTATTTAGCCAAAAATCAAGAGTGTAAGTTTTTATGCGCTTAAAAGTATTTGCAGGCCAAAGGAGCTGATTTCTGCCAATTGCAGCAAAATACTGGAAGGAAAGTGGGTTTGCCTTATATTTGACCCAGACCAACTCAGTTCAGCATGGAAATATCATTGCAACAGCTTTTATTTAGCCAGAAATCAAGAGTGTAAGTTTTTATGCGCTTAAAAGCATTTTTAAGCCGAATGAGCAAATATTCTTGTTTCTGCAAATTGCAGCAAAATACTGAAAAAAAAAGTGGGTTTGCCTTCATATTTGACCCAGAACAACTCAGTTCAGCATGGAAATATCATTGCAACAGCTTTTATTTAGCCAGAAATAAAGAGTGTAAGTTTTTATGCGCTTAAAAGCATTTTCAGGCCAAATGAGCTGATTTCTGCCAATTGCAGCAAAATACTGAAAGGAAAGTGGGTTTGCCTTCATATTTGACCCAGAAAAACTCAGGTCAGGATGGAAATATCATTGCAACAGCTTTTATTTAGCCAGTAATCAAGAGTGTAAGTTTTTATGCGTTTAAAAGCATTTTCAGGCCAAATGAGCAAATATGCTTTCTTCTGCCAATTGCAGCAAAATACTGAAAGGAAAGTGGGGTTGCCTTCATATTTGACCCAGAACAACTCAGTTCAGAATGGAAATATCATTGCAACAGCTGTTATTTAGCCAGAAATCAAGAGAGTAACTTTTTATTCGCTTAAAACCATTTTCAGGCCAAAGGAGCTGATTTCTGCCAATTGCAGCAAAATACTGAAAGGAAAGTGGGTTTGCCTTCATATTTGACCCAGAACAACTCAGTTCAGCATGGAAATATCATTGCAACAGCTTTTATTAAGCCATAAATCAAGAGTTTAAGTTTTTATGCGCTTAAAAGCATTTCAGGCCGAATAAGCAAATATGCTTGTTTATTGCCAATTGTAGCAAAATACTGAAAGGAAAGTGGGTTTGCCTTCATATTTGACCCAGAACAACTCATTTCAGCATGGAAATATCATTGCAACAGCGTTTATTTAGCCAGAAATAAAGAGTGTAAGTTTTAATGCGCTTAAAAGCATTTTTAGGCCGAACTAGCAAATATGCTTTCTTCTGCCAATTGCAGCAAAATACTGAAAGGAAAGTGGGTTTGCCTTCATATTTGATCCAGAAAAACTCAGTTCAGCATGGAAATATCATTGCGACAGCTTTTATTTAGCCAGAAATCAAGAGTGTAAGTTTTTATGCGCTTAAAAGCTATTCAGGCCAAAGGAGCTGATTTCTGCCAATTGCAGCAAAATACTGAAAGGAAAGTGGGTTTACCTTCATATTTGACCCAGAACAACTCATTTCAGCATGGAAATATCATTGCAACAGCGTTTATTTAGCCAGAAATCAAGAGTGTAAGTTTTAATGCGCTTAAAAGCATTTTTAGGCCGAACTAGCAAATATGCTTTCTTCTGCCAATTGCAGCAAAATACTGAAAGGAAAGTGGGTTTGCCTTCATATTTGACCCAGAACAACTCAGTTCAGCATGGAAATATCATTGCAACAGCTGTTATTTAGCCAGAAATCAAGAGAATAACTTCTTATTCGCTTAAAAGCATTTTCAGGCCATAGGAGCTGATTTCTGCCAATTGCAGCAAAATACTGGAAGGAAAGTGGGTTTGCCTCATATTTGACCCAGACCAACTCAGTTCAGCATGGAAATATCATTGCAACAGCTTTTATTTAGCCAGAAATCAAGAGTGTAAGTTTTTATGCGCTTAAAAGTATTTGCAGGCCAAAGGAGCTGATTTCTGCCAATTGCAGCAAAATACTGGAAGGAAAGTGGGTTTGCCTTATATTTGACCCAGACCAACTCAGTTCAGCATGGAAATATCATTGCAACAGCTTTTATTTAGCCAAAAATCAAGAGTGTAAGTTTTTATGCGCTTAAAAGCATTTTCAGGCCAAAGGAGCTGATTTCTGCCAATTGCAGCAAAATACTGGAAGGAAAGTGGGTTTGCCTCATATTTGACCCAGACCAACTCAGTTCAGCATGGAAATATCATTGCAACAGCTTTTATTTAGCCAGAAATCAAGAGTGTAAGTTTTTATGCGCTTAAAAGCATTTTTAAGCCGAATGAGCAAATATTCTTGTTTCTGCAAATTGCAGCAAAATACTGAAAAAAAAAGTGGGTTTGCCTTCATATTTGACCCAGAACAACTCAGTTCAGCATGGAAATATCATTGCAACAGCTTTTATTTAGCCAGAAATAAAGAGTGTAAGTTTTTATGCGCTTAAAAGCATTTTCAGGCCAAATGAGCTGATTTCTGCCAATTGCAGCAAAATACTGAAAGGAAAGTGGGTTTGCCTTCATATTTGACCCAGAAAAACTCAGGTCAGGATGGAAATATCATTGCAACAGCTTTTATTTAGCCAGTAATCAAGAGTGTAAGTTTTTATGCGCTTAAAAGCATTTTCAGGCCAAATGAGCAAATATGCTTTCTTCTGCCAATTGCAGCAAAATACTGAAAGGAAAGTGGGGTTGCCTTCATATTTGACCCAGAACAACTCAGTTCAGAATGGAAATATCATTGCAACAGCTGTTATTTAGCCAGAAATCAAGAGAGTAACTTTTTATTCGCTTAAAACCATTTTCAGGCCAAAGGAGCTGATTTCTGCCAATTGCAGCAAAATACTGAAAGGAAAGTGGGTTTGCCTTCATATTTGACCCAGAACAACTCAGTTCAGCATGGAAATATCATTGCAACAGCTTTTATTAAGCCATAAATCAAGAGTTTAAGTTTTTATGCGCTTAAAAGCATTTCAGGCCGAATAAGCAAATATGCTTGTTTATTGCCAATTGCAGCAAAATACTGAAAGGAAAGTGGGTTTGCCTTCATATTTGACCCAGAACAACTCATTTCAGCATGGAAAAATCATTGCAACAGCTTTTATTTAGCCAGAAATCAAGAGTGTAAGTTTTTATGTGCTTAAAAGCATTTTCAGGCCGAATGAGCAAATATGCTTGTTTCTGCCAATTGCAGCAAAATAATGAACGGAAAGTGGGTTTGCCTTCATATTTGACCCAGAACAACTCAGTTCAGCATGGAAATATCATTACAACAGCTGTTATTTAGCCAGAAATCAAGAGAATAACTTCTTATTCGCTTAAAAGCATTTTCAGGCCATAGAAGCTGATTTCTGCCAATTGCAGCAAAATACTGGAAGGAAAGTGGGTTTGCCTCATATTTGACCCAGAACAACTCAGTTCAGCATGGAAATATCATTGCAACAGCTTTTATTTAGCCAGAAATAAAGAGTGTAAGTTTGTATGCGCTTAAAAGCATTTTCAGGCCAAATGAGCTGATTTCTGCCAATTGCAGCAAAATACTGAAAGGAAAGTGGGTTTGCCTTCATATTTGACCCAGAAAAACTCAGGTCAGGATGGAAATATCATTGCAACAGCTTTTATTTAGCCAGTAATCAAGAGTGTAAGTTTTTATGCGCTTAAAAGCATTTTCAGGCCAAATGAGCAAATATGCTTTCTTCTGCCAATTGCAGCAAAATACTGAAAGGAAAGTGGGGTTGCCTTCATATTTGACCCAGAACAACTCAGTTCAGAATGGAAATATCATTGCAACAGCTGTTATTTAGCCAGAAATCAAGAGAGTAACTTTTTATTCGCTTAAAACCATTTTCAGGCCAAAGGAGCTGATTTCTGCCAATTGCATCAAAATACTGAAAGGAAAGTGGGTTTGCCTTCATATTTGACCCAGAACAAATCAGTTCAGCATGGAAATATCATTGCAACAGCTTTTATTTAGCCAGAAATCAAGTGTGTAAGTTATTATGCGCTTTAAAGCATTTTCAGGCCAAATGAGCTGATTTCTGCCAATTGCAGCAAAATACTGAAAGGAAAGTGGGTTTGCCTTCATATTTGACCCAGAACAACTCAGTTCAGCATGGAAATATCATTGCAACAGCTTTTATTTAGCCAGAAATCAAGAGTGTAAGTTTTTATGCGCTTAAAAGCATTTTTAGGCCAAATGAGCTGATTTCTGCCAATTGCAGCAAAATACTGAAAGGAAAGTGGGTTTGCCTTCATATTTGACCCAGAACAACTCAGTTCAGCATGAAAATATCATTGCAACAGCTTTTATTTAGCCAGTAATCAAGAGTGTAAGTTTTTATGCGCTTAAAAGCATTTTCAGGCCGAATGAGCAAATATGCTTTTTTCTGCCAATTGCAGCAAAATACTGAAAGGAAAGTGGGTTTGCCTTCATATTTGACCCAGAACAACTCAGTTCAGCATGGAAATATCATTGCAACAGCTTTTATTAAGCCATAAATCAAGAGTTTAAGTTTTTATGCGCTTAAAAGCATTTCAGGCCGAATAAGCAAATATGCTTTCTTCTGCCAATTGCAGCAAAATACTGAAAGGAAAGTGGGTTTGCCTTCATATTTGACCCAGAACAACTCAGTTCAGCATGGAAATATCATTGCGACAGCTTTTATTTAGCCAGAAATCAAGATTGTAAGTTTTTATGCGCTTAAAAGCTATTCAGGCCAAAGGAGCTGATTTCTGCCAATTGCAGCAAAATACTGAAAGGAAAGTGGGTTTGCCTTCATATTTGACCCAGAACAACTCAGTTCAGCATGGAAATATCATTGCAACAGCTTTTATTTAGCCAGAAATCAAGAGTTTAAGTTTTTATGCGCTTAAAAGCATTTTCAGGCCGAATAAGCAAATATGCCTGTTTCTGCCAATTGCAGCAAAATACTGAAAGGAAAGTGGGTTTGCCTTCATATTTGACCCAGAACAACTCAGTTCAGCATGGAAATATCATTGCAACAGCTTTTATTTAGCCAGAAATCAAGATTGTAAGTTTTTTTGAGCTTAAAAGCTATTCAGGCCAAAGGAGCTGATTTCTGCCAATTGCATCAAAATACTGAAAGGAAAGTGGGTTTGCCTTCATATTTGACCCAGAACAAATCAGTTCAGCATGGAAATATCATTGCAACAGCTTTTATTTAGCCAGAAATCAAGTGTGTAAGTTATTATGCGCTTTAAAGCATTTTCAGGCCAAATGAGCTGATTTCTGCCAATTGCAGCAAAATACTGAAAGGAAAGTGGGTTTGCCTTCATATTTGACCCAGAACAACTCAGTTCAGCATGAAAATATCATTGCAACAGCTTTTATTTAGCAAGTAATCAAGAGTGTAAGTTTTTATGCGCTTAAAAGCATTTTCAGGCCGAATGAGCAAATATGCTTTTTTCTGCCAATTGCAGCAAAATACTGAAAGGAAAGTGGGTTTGCCTTCATATTTGACCCAGAACAACTCAGTTCAGCATGGAAATATCATTGCAACAGCTTTTATTTAGCCAGAAATCAAGTGTGTAAGTTATTATGCGCTTTAAAGCATTTTCAGGCCAAATGAGCTGATTTCTGCCAATTGCAGCAAAATACTGAAAGGAAAGTGGGTTTGCCTTCATATTTGACCCAGAACAACTCAGTTCAGCATGGAAATATCATTGCAACAGCTTTTATTTAGCCAGAAATCAAGAGTGTAAGTTTTTATGCGCTTAAAAGCATTTTTAGGCCAAATGAGCTGATTTCTGCCAATTGCAGCAAAATACTGAACGGAAAGTGGGTTTGCCTTCATATTTGACCCAGAACAACTCAGTTCAGCATGGAAATATCATTACAACAGCTGTTATTTAGCCAGAAATCAAGAGAATAACTTATTATTCGCTTAAAAGCATTTTCAGGCCATAGGAGCTGATTTCTGCCAATTGCAGCAAAATACTGGAAGGAAAGTGGGTTTGCCTTCATATTTGACCCAGAACAACTCAGTTCAGCATGGAAATATCATTGCAACAGCTTTTATTTAGCCAGAAATCAAGACTGTAACTTTTTATTCGATTAAAAGCAATTTCAGGCCAAAGCAACAAATATGCGTGTTTTTGACTATTGCAGCAAAATACTGAAAGGAAAGTGGGTTTGCCTTCATATTTGACCCAGAACAACTCAGTTCAGCATGGAAATATCATTGCAACAGCTTTTATTAAGCCAGAAATCAAGAGTGTAAGTTTTTATGCGCTTAAAAGCATTTTTAGGCGAAATGAGCTGATTTCTGCCAATTGCAGCAAAATACTGAAAGGAAAGTGGGGTTGCCTTCATATTTGACCCAGAACAACTCATTTCAGCATGGAAATATCATTGCAACAGCGTTTATTTAGCCAGAAATCAAGAGTGTAAGTTTTAATGCGCTTAAAAGCATTTTTAGGCCGAACTAGCAAATATGCTTTTTTCTGCCAATTGCAGCAAAATACTGAAAGGAAAGTGGGTTTACCTTCATATTTGACACAGAACAACTCAGTTCAGCATGGAAATATCATTGCAACAGCTTTTATTTAGCCAGTAATCAATAGTGTAAGTTTTTATGCGCTTAAAAGCATTTTCAGGCCGAGTGAGCAATTATGCTTGTTTCTGCCAATTGCAGCAAAATACTGAAAGGAAAGTGGGTTTGCCTTCATATTTGACCCAGAACAACTCAGTTCAGCATGGAAATATCATTGCAACAGCTTTTATTTAGCCAGAAATCAAGAGTGTAAGTTTTTATGCGCTTAAAAGCATTTTCAGGCCGAATGAGCTGATTTCTGCCAAATGCAGCAAAATACTGAAGGGAAAGTGGGTTTGCCTTCATAGTTGACCCAGAACAACTCAGTTCAGCATGGAAATATCATTGCAACAGCTTTTATTTAGCCAGAAATCAAGAGTGTAAGTTTTTATGCGCTTAAAAGCATTTTCAGGCCGAATGAGCAAATATGCTTGTTTCTGCCAATTGCAGCAAAATACTGAAAGGAAAGTGGGTTTGCCTTCATATTTGACCCAGAACAACTCAGTTCAGCATGGAAATATCATTGCAACAGCTTTTATTTAGCCAGTAATCAAGAGTGTAAGTTTTTATGCTCTAAAAAGAATTTCAGGCCGAATGAGCAAATATGCTTGTTTCTGCCAATTGCAGCAAAATACTGAAAGGAAAGTGGGTTTGCCTTCATATTTGACCCAGAACAACTCAGTTCAGCATGGAAATATCATTGCAACAGCTTTTTTTTAGCCAGAAATCAAGAGTGTAAGTTTTTATGCGCTTAAAAGCATTTTCAGGCCAAATGAGCTGATTTCTGCCAATTGCAGCAAAATACTGAAAGGAAAGTGGGTTTGCCTTTATATTTGACCCAGAACAACTCAGTTCAGCATGGAAATATCATTGCAACAGCTTTTATTTAGCCAGAAATCAAGAGTGTAAGTTTTTATGCGCTTAAAAGCATTTTTAGGCCAAATGAGCTGATTTCTGCCAATTGCAGCAAAATACTGAAAGGAAAGTGGGTTTGCCTTCATATTTGACCCAGAACAACTCAGTTCAGCATGGAAATATCATTACAACAGCTGTTATTTAGCCAGAAATCAAGAGAATAACTTATTTATCGCTTAAAAGCATTTTCAGGCCATAGGAGCTGATTTCTGCCAATTGCAGCAAAATACTGGAAGGAAAGTGGGTTTGCCTTCATATTTGACCCAGAACAACTCAGTTCAGCATGGAAATATCATTGCAACAGCTTTTATTAAGCCAGAAATCAAGAGTGTAAGTTTTTATGCGCTTAAAAGCATTTTTAGGCGAAATGAGCTGATTTCTGCCAATTGCAGCAAAATACTGAAAGGAAAGTGGGGTTGCCTTCATATTTGACCCAGAACAACTCATTTCAGCATGGAAATATCATTGCAACAGCTTTTATTTAGCCAGAAATCAAGAGTGTAAGTTTTAATGCGCTTAAAAGCATTTTCAGGCCGAATGAGCTGATTTCTGCCAAATGCAGCAAAATACTGAAGGGAAAGTGGGTTTGCCTTCATAGTTGACCCAGAACAACTCAGTTCAGCATGGAAATATCATTGCAACAGCTTTTATTTAGCCAGAAATCAAGAGTGTAAGTTTTTATGCGCTTAAAAGCATTTTCAGGCCGAATGAGCAAATATGCTTGTTTCTGCCAATTGCAGCAAAATACTGAAAGGAAAGTGGGTTTGCCTTCATATTTGACCCAGAACAACTCAGTTCAGCATGGAAATATCATTGCAACAGCTTTTATTTAGCCAGTAATCAAGAGTGTAAGTTTTTATGCTCTAAAAAGAATTTCAGGCCGAATGAGCAAATATGCTTGTTTCTGCCAATTGCAGCAAAATACTGAAAGGAAAGTGGGTTTGCCTTCATATTTGACCCAGAACAACTCAGTTCAGCATGGAAATATCATTGCAACAGCTTTTTTTTAGCCAGAAATCAAGAGTGTAAGTTTTTATGCGCTTAAAAGCATTTTCAGGCCAAATGAGCTGATTTCTGCCAATTGCAGCAAAATACTGAAAGGAAAGTGGGTTTGCCTTCATATTTGACCCAGAACAACTCAGTTCAGCATGGAAATATCATTGCAACAGCTTTTATTTAGCCAGAAATCAAGAGTGTAAGTTTTTATGCGCTTAAAAGCATTTTCAGGCCGAATAAGCAAATATGCCTGTTTCTGCCAATTGCAGCAAAATACTGAAAGGAAAGTGGGGTTGCCTTCATATTTGACCCAGAACAACTCAGTTCAGCATGGAAATATCATTGCAACAGCTTTTATTTAGCCAGAAATCAAGAGTGTAAGTTTTTATGCGCTTAAAAGCATTTTTAGGCGAAATGAGCTGATTTCTGCCAATTGCAGCAAAATACAGAAAGGAAAGTGGGTTTGCCTTCATATTTGACCCAGAACAACTCATTTCAGCATGGAAATATCATTGCAACAGCGTTTATTTAGCCAGAAATCAAGAGTGTAAGTTTTAATGCGCTTAAAAGCATTTTTAGGCCGAACTAGCAAATATGCTTTTTTCTGCCAATTGCAGCTAAATACTGAAAGGAAAGTGGGTTTACCTTTATATTTGACACAGAACAACTCAGTTCAGCATGGAAATATCATTGCAACAGCTTTTATTTAGCCAGAAATCAAGAGTGTAAGTTTTTATGCGCTTAAAAGCATTTTTAGGCCAAATGAGCTGATTTCTGCCAATTGCAGCAAAATACTGAAAGGAAAGTGGGTTTGCCTTCATATTTGACCCAGAACAACTCAGTTCAGCATGGAAATATCATTGCAACAGCTTTTATTTAGCCAGAAATCAAGTGTGTAAGTTATTATGCGCTTTAAAGCATTTTCAGGCCAAATGAGCTGATTTCTGCCAATTGCAGCAAAATACTGAAAGGAAAGTGGGTTTGCCTTCATATTTGACCCAGAGAAACTCAGTTCAGCATGAAAATATCATTGCAACAGCTTTTATTTAGCCAGTAATCAAGAGTGTAAGTTTTTATGCTCTAAAAAGAATTTCAGGCCGAATGAGCAAATATGCTTGTTTCTGCCAATTGCAGCAAAATACTGAAAGGAAAGTGGGTTTGCCTTCATATTTGACCCAGAACAACTCAGTTAAGCATGGAAATATCATTGCAACAGCTTTTTTTTAGCCAGAAATCAAGAGTGTAAGTTTTTATGCGCTTAAAAGCATTTTTAGGCCAAATGAGCTGATTTCTGCCAATTGCAGCAAAATACTGAAAGGAAAGTGGGTTTGCCTTCATATTTGACCCAGAACAACTCAGTTCAGCATGGAAATATCATTGCAACAGCTTTTATTTAGCCAGAAATCAAGAGTGTAAGTTTTTATGCGCTTAAAAGCATTTTCAGGCCAAATGAGCTGATTTCTTCCAATTGCAGCAAAATACTGAAAGGAAAGTGGGTTTGCCTTCATATTTGACACAGAACAACTCAGTTCAGCATGAAAATATCATTGCAACAGCTTTTATTTAGCCAGTAATCAAGAGTGTAAGTTTTTATGCTCTAAAAAGAATTTCAGGCCGAATGAGCAAATATGCTTGTTTCTGCCAATTGCAGCAAAATACTGAAAGGAAAGTGGGTTTGCCTTCATATTTGACCCAGAACAACTCAGTTCAGCATGGAAATATCATTGCAACAGCTTTTATTTAGCCAGAAATCAAGAGTGTAAGTTTTTAAGCGCTTAAAAGCATTTTCAGGCCAAATGAGCTGGTATCTGCCAATTGCAGCAAAGTACTGGAAGGAAAGTGGGTTTGCCTTCATATTTGACCCAGAACAACTCAGTTCAGCATGGAAATATCATTGCAACAGCTTTTATTAAGCCAGAAATCAAGAGTGTAAGTTTTTATGCGCTTAAAAGCATTTTTAGGCGAAATGAGCTGATTTCTGCCAATTGCAGCAAAATACTGAAAGGAAAGTGGGGTTGCCTTCATATTTGACCCAGAACAACTCATTTCAGCATGGAAATATCATTGCAACAGCGTTTATTTAGCCAGAAATCAAGAGTGTAAGTTTTAATGCGCTTAAAAGCATTTTTAGGCCGAACTAGCAAATATGCTTTTTTCTGCCAATTGCAGCAAAATACTGAAAGGAAAGTGGGTTTACCTTCATATTTGACACAGAACAACTCAGTTCAGCATGGAAATATCATTGCAACAGCTTTTATTTAGCCAGTAATCAATAGTGTAAGTTTTTATGCGCTTAAAAGCATTTTCAGGCCGAGTGAGCAATTATGCTTGTTTCTGCCAATTGCAGCAAAATACTGAAAGGAAAGTGGGTTTGCCTTCATATTTGACCCAGAACAACTCAGTTCAGCATGGAAATATCATTGCAACAGCTTTTATTTAGCCAGAAATCAAGAGTGTAAGTTTTTATGCGCTTAAAAGCATTTTCATGCCAAATGAGCAAATATGCTTTTTTCTGCCAATTGCAGCAAAATACTGAAAGGAAAGTGGGTTTGCCTTCATATTTGACCCAGAACAACTCAGTTCAGCATGGAAATATCATTGCAACAGCTTTTATTTAGCCAGAAATCAAGAGTGTAAGTTTTTATGCGCTTTAAAGCATTTTCAGCCCAAATGAGCTGATTTCTGCCAATTGCAGCAAAATACAGAAAGGAAAGTGGGTTTGCCTTCATATTTGACCCAGAACAAATCAGTTCAGCATGGAAATATCATTGCAACAGCTTTTATTTAGCCAGTAATCAAGAGTGTAAGTTTTTATGCTCTAAAAAGAATTTCAGGCCGAATGAGCAAATATGCTTGTTTCTGCCAATTGCAGCAAAATACTGAAAGGAAAGTGGGTTTGCCTTCATATTTGACCCAGAACAACTCAGTTCAGCATGGAAATATCATTGCAACAGCTTTTATTTAGCCAGAAATCAAGTGTGTAAGTTATTATGCGCTTTAAAGCATTTTCAGGCCAAATGAGCTGATTTCTGCCAATTGCAGCAAAATACTGAAAGGAAAGTGGGTTTGCCTTCATATTTGACCCAGAACAACTCAGTTCAGCATGGAAATATCATTGCAACAGCTTTTATTTAGCCAGTAATCAAGAGTGTAAGTTTTTATGCTCTAAAAAGAATTTCAGGTCGAATGAGCAAATATGCTTGTTTCTGCCAATTGCAGCAAAATACTGAAAGGAAAGTGGGTTTGCCTTCATATTTGACCCAGAACAACTCAGTTCAGCATGGAAATATCATTGCAACAGCTTTTATTTAGCCAGAAATCAAGAGTGTAAGTTTTTATGTGCTTAAAAACATTTTTAGGCCAAATGAGCTGATTTCTGCCAATTGCAGCAAAATACTGAAAGGAAAGTGGGGTTGCCTTCATATTTGACCCACAACAACTCATTTCAGCATGGAAATATCATTGCAACAGCGTTTATTTAGCCAGAAATCAAGAGTGTAAGTTTTAATGCGCTTAAAAGCATTTTTAGGCCGAACTAGCAAATATGCTTTCTTCTGCCAATTGCAGCAAAATACTGAAAGGAAAGTGGGTTTACCTTCATATTTGACACAGAACAACTCAGTTCAGCATGAAAATATCATTGCAACAGCTTTTATTTAGCCAGTAATCAAGAGTGTAAGTTTTTATGCTCTAAAAAGAATTTCAGGCCGAATGAGCAAATATGCTTGTTTCTGCCAATTGCAGCAAAATACTGAAAGGAAAGTGGGTTTGCCTTCATATTTGACCCAGAACAACTCAGTTCAGCATGGAAATATCATTGCAACAGCTTTTATTTAGCCAGAAATCAAGAGTGTAAGTTTTTAAGCGCTTAAAAGCATTTTCAGGCCAAATGAGCAAATATGCCTGTTTCTGCCAATTGCAGCAAAATACTGAAAGGAAAGTGGGTTTGCCTTCATATTTGACCGAGAACACCTCAGTTCAGCATGGAAATATCATTGCAACAGCTTTTATTTAGCCAGAAATCAAGAGTTTAATTTTTTATGCGCTTAAAAGCATTTTCAGGCCGAATAAGCAAATATGCCTGTTTCTGCCAATTGCAGCAAAATACTGAAAGAAAAGTGGGTTTGCCTTCATATTTGACCCAGAACAACTCAGTTCAGCATGGAAATATCATTGCAACAGCTTTTATTTAGCCAGAAATAAAGAGTGTAAGTTTTTATGCGCTTAAAAGCATTTTTAGGCCGAACTAGCAAATATGCTTTCTTCTGCCAATTGCAGCAAATACTGAAAGGAAAGTGGGTTTGCCTTCATATTTGATCCAGAACAACTCAGTTCAGCATGGAAATATCATTGCGACAGCTTTTATTTAGCCAGAAATCAAGATTGTAAGTTTTTATGCGCTTAAAAGCCATTCAGGCCAAAGGAGCTGATTTCTGCCAATTGCAGCAAAATACTGAAAGGAAAGTGGGTTTACCTTCATATTTGACACAGAACAACTCAGTTCAGCATGGAAAAATCATTGCAACAGCTTTTATTTAGCCAGAAATCAAGAGTGTAAGTTTTTATGTGCTTAAAAGCATTTTCAGGCCGAATGAGCAAATATGCTTGTTTCTGCCAATTGCAGCAAAATACTGAACGGAAAGTGGGTTTGCCTTCATATTTGACCCAGAACAACTCAGTTCAGCATGGAAATATCATTACAACAGCTGTTATTTAGCCAGAAATCAAGAGAATAACTTCTTATTCGCTTAAAAGCATTTTCAGACCGTAGGAGCTGATTTCTGCCAATTGCAGCAAAATACTGGAAGGAAAGTGGGTTTGCCTCATATTTGACCCAGACCAACTCAGTTCAGCATGGAAATATCATTGCAACAGCTTTTATTTAGCCAGAAATCAAGAGTTTAAGTTTTTATGCGCTTAAAAGCATTTTTAGGCTGGATGAGCAAATATGCTTGTTTCTGCCAATTGCAGCAAAATACTGAAAGGAAAGTGGGGTTGCCTTCATATTTGACCCAGAACAACTCAGTTCAGCATGGAAATATCATTGCAACAGCTTTTATTTAGCCAGTAATCAATAGTGTACGTTTTTATGCGCTTAAAAGCATTTTCAGGCCGAGTGAGCAATTATGCTTGTTTCTGCCAATTGCAGCAAAATACTGAAAGGAAAGTGGGTTTGCCTTCATATTTGACCCAGAACAACTCAGTTCAGCATGGAAATATCATTGCAACAGCTTTTATTTAGCCAGAAATCAAGAGTGTAAGTTTTTATGCGCTTAAAAGCATTTTCAGGCCAAATGAGCAAATATGCTTTTTTCTGCCAATTGCAGCAAAATACTGAAAGGAAAGTGGGTTTGCCTTCATATTTGACCCAGAACAACTCAGTTCAGCATGGAAATATCATTGCAACAGCTTTTATTTAGCCAGAAATCAAGAGTGTAAGTTTTTATGCGCTTTAAAGCATTTTCAGCCCAAATGAGCTGATTTCTGCCAATTGCAGCAAAATACTGAAAGGAAAGTGGGTTTGCCTTCATATTTGACCCAGAACAACTCAGTTCAGCATGGAAATATCATTGCAACAGCTTTTATTTAGCCAGAAATCAAGAGTGTAAGTTTTTATGCGCTTAAAAGCATTTTTATGCCAAATGAGCTGATTTCTGCCAATTGCAGCAAAATACTGAAAGGAAAGTGGGTTTGCCTTCATATTTGACCCAGAACAACTCAGTTCAGCATGGAAATATCATTGCAACAGCTTTTATTTAGCCAGAAATCAAGAGTATAAGTTTTTATGCGCTTAAAAGCATTTTCACGCCAAATGAGCTGATTTCTGCCAATTGCAGCAAAATACTGAAAGGAAAGTGGGTTTGCCTTCATATTTGACCCAGAACAACTCAGTTCAGCATGAAAATATCATTGCAACAGCTTTTATTTAGCCAGTAATCAAGAGTGTAAGTTTTTATGCTCTAAAAAGAATTTCAGGCCGAATGAGCAAATATGCTTGTTTCTGCCAATTGCAGCAAAATACTGAAAGGAAAGTGGGTTTGCCTTCATATTTGACCCAGAACAACTCAGTTCAGCATGGAAATATCATTGCAACAGCTTTTATTTAGCCAGAAATCAAGAGTGTAAGTTTTTATGCGCTTAAAAGCATTTTTAGGCCAAATGAGCTGATTTCTGCCAATTGCAGCAAAATACTGAAAGGAAAGTGGGGTTGCCTTCATATTTGACCCAGAACAACTCATTTCAGCATGGAAATATCATTGCAACAGCGTTTATTTAGCCAGAAATCAAGAGTGTAAGTTTTAATGCGCTTAAAAGCATTTTTAGGCCGAACTAGCAAATATGCTTTCTTCTGCCAATTGCAGCAAAATACTGAAAGGAAAGTGGGTTTGCCTTCATATTTGACCCAGAACAACTCAGTTCAGCATGGAAATATCATTGCAACAGCTGTTATTTAGCCAGAAATCAAGAGAATAACTTCTTATTCGCTTAAAAGCATTTTCAGGCCATAGGAGCTGATTTCTGCCAATTGCAGCAAAATACTGGAAGGAAAGTGGTTTTGCCTCATATTTGACCCAGACCAACTCAGTTCAGCATGGAAATATCATTGCAACAGCTTTTATTTAGCCAGAAATCAAGAGTTTAAGTTTTTATGCGCTTAAAAGCATTTTTAGGCTGGATGAGCAAATATGCTTGTTTCTGCCAATTGCAGCAAAATACTGAAAGGAAAGTGGGTTTGCCTTCATATTTGACCCAGACCAACTCAGTTCAGCATGGAAATATCATTGCAACAGCTTTTATTTATCCAAAAATCAAGAGTGTAAGTTTTTATGCGCTTAAAAGCATTTTCAGGCCAAAGGAGCTGATTTCTGCCAATTGCAGCAAAATACTGGAAGGAAAGTGGGTTTGCCTCATATTTGACCCAGACCAACTCAGTTCAGCATGGAAATATCATTGCAACAGCTTTTATTTAGCCAGAAATCAAGAGTGTAAGTTTTTATGCGCTTAAAAGCATTTTTAAGCCGAATGAGCAAATATTCTTGTTTCTGCAAATTGCAGCAAAATACTGAAAAAAAAAGTGGGTTTGCCTTCATATTTGACCCAGAACAACTCAGTTCAGCATGGAAATATCATTGCAACAGCTTTTATTTAGCCAGAAATAAAGAGTGTAAGTTTTTATGCGCTTAAAAGCATTTTCAGGCCAAATGAGCTGATTTCTGCCAATTGCAGCAAAATACTGAAAGGAAAGTGGGATTGCCTTCATATTTGACCCAGAAAAACTCAGGTCAGGATGGAAATATCATTGCAACAGCTTTTATTTAGCCAGTAATCAAGAGTGTAAGTTTTTATGCGCTTAAAAGCATTTTCAGGCCAAATGAGCAAATATGCTTTCTTCTGCCAATTGCAGCAAAATACTGAAAGGAAAGTGGGTTTGCCTTCATATTTGACCCAGAACAACTCAGTTCAGCATGGAAATATCATTGCAACAGCTTTTATTAAGCCATAAATCAAGAGTTTAAGTTTTTATGCGCTTAAAAGCATTTCAGGCCGAATAAGCAAATATGCTTGTTTATTGCCAATTGCAGCAAAATACTGAAAGGAAAGTGGGTTTGCCTTCATATTTGACCCAGAACAACTCATTTCAGCATGGAAATATCATTGCAACAGCGTTTATTTAGCCAGAAATAAAGAGTGTAAGTTTTAATGCGCTTAAAAGCATTTTTAGGCCGAACTAGCAAATATGCTTTCTTCTGCCAATTGCAGCAAAATACTGAAAGGAAAGTGGGTTTGCCTTCATATTTGATCCAGAAAAACTCAGTTCAGCATGGAAATATCATTGCGACAGCTTTTATTTAGCCAGAAATCAAGAGTGTAAGTTTTTATGCGCTTAAAAGCTATTCAGGCCAAAGGAGCTGATTTCTGCCAATTGCAGCAAAATACTGAAAGGAAAGTGGGTTTACCTTCATATTTGACCCAGAACAACTCATTTCAGCATGGAAATATCATTGCAACAGCGTTTATTTAGCCAGAAATCAAGAGTGTAAGTTTTAATGCGCTTAAAAGCATTTTTAGGCCGAACTAGCAAATATGCTTTCTTCTGCCAATTGCAGCAAAATACTGAAAGGAAAGTGGGTTTGCCTTCATATTTGACCCAGAACAACTCAGTTCAGCATGGAAATATCATTGCAACAGCTGTTATTTAGCCAGAAATCAAGAGAATAACTTCTTATTCGCTTAAAAGCATTTTCAGGCCATAGGAGCTGATTTCTGCCAATTGCAGCAAAATACTGGAAGGAAAGTGGGTTTGCCTCATATTTGACCCAGACCAACTCAGTTCAGCATGGAAATATCATTGCAACAGCTTTTATTTAGCCAGAAATCAAGAGTTTAAGTTTTTATGCGCTTAAAAGCATTTTTAGGCTGGATGAGCAAATATGCTTGTTTCTGCCAATTGCAGCAAAATACTGAAAGGAAAGTGGGGTTGCCTTCATATTTGACCCAGAACAACTCAGTTCAGAATGGAAATATCATTGCAACAGCTGTTATTTAGCCAGAAATCAAGAGAGTAACTTTTTATTCGCTTAAAACCATTTTCAGGCCAAAGGAGCTGATTTCTACCAATTGCAGCAAAATACTGGAAGGAAAGTGGGTTTGCCTTATATTTGACCCAGACCAACTCAGTTCAGCATGGAAATATCATTGCAACAGCTTTTATTTAGCCAAAAATCAAGAGTGTAAGTTTTTATGCGCTTAAAAGCATTTTCAGGCCAAAGGAGCTGATTTCTGCCAATTGCAGCAAAATACTGGAAGGAAAGTGGGTTTGCCTCATATTTGACCCAGACCAACTCAGTTCAGCATGGAAATATCATTGCAACAGCTTTTATTTAGCCAGAAATCAAGAGTGTAAGTTTTTATGCGCTTAAAAGCATTTTTAAGCCGAATGAGCAAATATTCTTGTTTCTGCAAATTGCAGCAAAATACTGAAAAAAAAAGTGGGTTTGCCTTCATATTTGACCCAGAACAACTCAGTTCAGCATGGAAATATCATTGCAACAGCTTTTATTTAGCCAGAAATAAAGAGTGTAAGTTTTTATGCGCTTAAAAGCATTTTCAGGCCAAATGAGCTGATTTCTGCCAATTGCAGCAAAATACTGAAAGGAAAGTGGGTTTGCCTTCATATTTGACCCAGAAAAACTCAGGTCAGGATGGAAATATCATTGCAACAGCTTTTATTTAGCCAGTAATCAAGAGTGTAAGTTTTTATGCGCTTAAAAGCATTTTCAGGCCAAATGAGCAAATATGCTTTCTTCTGCCAATTGCAGCAAAATACTGAAAGGAAAGTGGGGTTGCCTTCATATTTGACCCAGAACAACTCAGTTCAGAATGGAAATATCATTGCAACAGCTGTTATTTAGCCAGAAATCAAGAGAGTAACTTTTTATTCGCTTAAAACCATTTTCAGGCCAAAGGAGCTGATTTCTGCCAATTGCAGCAAAATACTGAAAGGAAAGTGGGTTTGCCTTCATATTTGACCCAGAACAACTCAGTTCAGCATGGAAATATCATTGCAACAGCTTTTATTAAGCCATAAATCAAGAGTTTAAGTTTTTATGCGCTTAAAAGCATTTCAGGCCGAATAAGCAAATATGCTTGTTTATTGCCAATTGCAGCAAAATACTGAAAGGAAAGTGGGTTTGCCTTCATATTTGACCCAGAACAACTCATTTCAGCATGGAAATATCATTGCAACAGCGTTTATTTAGCCAGAAATAAAGAGTGTAAGTTTTAATGCGCTTAAAAGCATTTTTAGGCCGAACTAGCAAATATGCTTTCTTCTGCCAATTGCAGCAAAATACTGAAAGGAAAGTGGGTTTGCCTTCATATTTGATCCAGAACAACTCAGTTCAGCATGGAAATATCATTGCGACAGCTTTTATTTAGCCAGAAATCAAGAGTGTAAGTTTTTATGCGCTTAAAAGCTATTCAGGCCAAAGGAGCTGATTTCTGCCAATTGCAGCAAAATACTGAAAGGAAAGTGGGTTTACCTTCATATTTGACCCAGAACAACTCAGTTCAGCATGGAAAAATCATTGCAACAGCTTTTATTTAGCCAGAAATCAAGAGTGTAAGTTTTTATGTGCTTAAAAGCATTTTCAGGCCGAATGAGCAAATATGCTTGTTTCTGCCAATTGCAGCAAAATAATGAACGGAAAGTGGGTTTGCCTTCATATTTGACCCAGAACAACTCAGTTCAGCATGGAAATATCATTACAACAGCTGTTATTTAGCCAGAAATCAAGAGAATAACTTCTTATTCGCTTAAAAGCATTTTCAGGCCATAGAAGCTGATTTCTGCCAATTGCAGCAAAATACTGGAAGGAAAGTGGGTTTGCCTCATATTTGACCCAGAACAACTCAGTTCAGCATGGAAATATCATTGCAACAGCTTTTATTTAGCCAGAAATAAAGAGTGTAAGTTTTTATGCGCTTAAAAGCATTTTCAGGCCAAATGAGCTGATTTCTGCCAATTGCAGCAAAATACTGAAAGGAAAGTGGGTTTGCCTTCATATTTGACCCAGAAAAACTCAGGTCAGGATGGAAATATCATTGCAACAGCTTTTATTTAGCCAGTAATCAAGAGTGTAAGTTTTTATGCGCTTAAAAGCATTTTCAGGCCAAATGAGCAAATATGCTTTCTTCTGCCAATTGCAGCAAAATACTGAAAGGAAAGTGGGGTTGCCTTCATATTTGACCCAGAACAACTCAGTTCAGAATGGAAATATCATTGCAACAGCTGTTATTTAGCCAGAAATCAAGAGAGTAACTTTTTATTCGCTTAAAAACATTTTCAGGCCAAAGGAGCTGATTTCTGCCAATTGCAGCAAAATACTGAAAGGAAAGTGGGTTTGCCTTCATATTTGACCCAGAACAACTCAGTTCAGCATGGAAATATCATTGCAACAGCTTTTATTAAGCCATAAATCAAGAGTTTAAGTTTTTATGCGCTTAAAAGCATTTCAGGCCGAATAAGCAAATATGCTTGTTTATTGCCAATTGCAGCAAAATACTGAAAGGAAAGTGGGTTTGCCTTCATATTTGACCCAGAACAACTCATTTCAGCATGGAAATATCATTACAACAGCTGTTATTTAGCCAGAAATAAAGCGTGTAAGTTTTAATGCGCTTAAAAGCATTTTTAGGCCGAACTAGCAAATATGCTTTCTTCTGCCAATTGCAGCAAAATACTGAAAGGAAAGTGGGTTTGCCTTCATATTTGATCCAGAACAACTCAGTTCAGCATGGAAATATCATTGCGACAGCTTTTATTTAGCCAGAAATCAAGATTGTAAGTTTTTATGCGCTTAAAAGCTATTCAGGCCAAAGGAGCTGATTTCTGCCAATTGCAGCAAAATACTGAAAGGAAAGTGGGTTTGCCTTCATATTTGACCCAGAACAACTCAGTTCAGCATGGAAATATCATTGCAACAGCTTTTATTTAGCCAGAAATCAAGAGTTTAAGTTTTTATGCGCTTAAAAGCATTTTCAGGCCGAATAAGCAAATATGCCTGTTTCTGCCAATTGCAGCAAAATACTGAAAGGAAAGTGGGTTTGCCTTCATATTTGACCCAGAACAACTCAGTTCAGCATGGAAATATCATTGCAACAGCTTTTATTTAGCCAGAAATCAAGATTGTAAGTTTTGTTGAGCTTTAAAGCTATTCAGGCCAAAGGAGCTGATTTCTGCCAATTGCATCAAAATACTGAAAGGAAAGTGGGTTTGCCTTCATATTTGACCCAGAACAAATCAGTTCAGCATGGAAATATCATTGCAACAGCTTTTATTTAGCCAGAAATCAAGTGTGTAAGTTATTATGCGCTTTAAAGCATTTTCAGGCCAAATGAGCTGATTTCTGCCAATTGCAGCAAAATACTGAAAGGAAAGTGGGTTTGCCTTCATATTTGACCCAGAACAACTCAGTTCAGCATGGAAATATCATTGCAACAGCTTTTATTTAGCCAGAAATCAAGAGTGTAAGTTTTTATGCGCTTAAAAGCATTTTTAGGCCAAATGAGCTGATTTCTGCCAATTGCAGCAAAATACTGAAAGGAAAGTGGGTTTGCCTTCATATTTGACCCAGAACAACTCAGTTCAGCATGAAAATATCATTGCAACAGCTTTTATTTAGCCAGTAATCAAGAGTGTAAGTTTTTATGCGCTTAAAAGCATTTTCAGGCCGAATGAGCAAATATGCTTTTTTCTGCCAATTGCAGCAAAATACTGAAAGGAAAGTGGGTTTGCCTTCATATTTGACCCAGAACAACTCAGTTCAGCATGGAAATATCATTGCAACAGCTTTTATTTAGCCAGAAATCAAGTGTGTAAGTTATTATGCGCTTTAAAGCATTTTCAGGCCAAATGAGCTGATTTCTGCCAATTGCAGCAAAATACTGAAAGGAAAGTGGGTTTGCCTTCATATTTGACCCAGAACAACTCAGTTCAGCATGGAAATATCATTGCAACAGCTTTTATTTAGCCAGAAATCAAGAGTGTAAGTTTTTATGCGCTTAAAAGCATTTTTAGGCCAAATGAGCTGATTTCTGCCAATTGCAGCAAAATACTGAACGGAAAGTGGGTTTGCCTTCATATTTGACCCAGAACAACTCAGTTCAGCATGGAAATATCATTACAACAGCTGTTATTTAGCCAGAAATCAAGAGAATAACTTATTATTCGCTTAAAAGCATTTTCAGGCCATAGGAGCTGATTTCTGCCAATTGCAGCAAAATACTGGAAGGAAAGTGGGTTTGCCTTCATATTTGACCCAGAACAACTCAGTTCAGCATGAAAATATCATTGCAACAGCTTTTATTTAGCCAGTAATCAAGAGTGTAAGTTTTTATGCGCTTTAAAGCATTTTCAGCCCAAATGAGCTGATTTCTGCCAATTGCAGCAAAATACTGAAAGGAAAGTGGGTTTGCCTTCATATTTGACCCAGAACAAATCAGTTCAGCATGGAAATATCATTGCAACAGCTTTTATTTAGCCAGAAATCAAGAGTGTAAGTTATTATGCGCTTTAAAGCATTTTCAGGCCAAATGAGCTGATTTCTGCCAATTGCAGCAAAATACTGAAAGGAAAGTGGGTTTGCCTTCATATTTGACCCAGAACAACTCAGTTCAGCATGGAAATATCATTGCAACAGCTTTTATTTAGCCAGAAATCAAGTGTGTAAGTTATTATGCGCTTTAAAGCATTTTCAGGCCAAATGAGCTGATTTCTGCCAATTGCAGCAAAATACTGAAAGGAAAGTGGGTTTGCCTTCATATTTGACCCGGAACAACTCAGTTCAGCATGGAAATATCATTGCAACAGCTTTTATTTAGCCAGAAATCAAGAGTGTAAGTTTTTATGCGCTTAAAAGCATTTTTAGGGCAAATGAGCTGATTTCTGCCAATTGCAGTAAAATACTGAAAGGAAAGTGGGTTTGCCTTCATATTTGAACCAGAACAACTCAGTTCAGCATGAAAATATTATTGCAACAGCTTTTATTTAGCCAGTAATCAAGAGTGTAAGTTTTTATGCGCTTAAAAGCATTTTCAGGCCGAATGAGCAAATATGCTTGTTTCTGCCAATTGCAGCAAAATACTGAAAGGAAAGTGGGTTTGCCTTCATATTTGACCCAGAACAACTCAGTTCAGCATGGAAATATCATTGCAACAGCTTTTATTTAGCCAGAAATCAAGAGTGTAAGTTTTTATGCGCTTAAAAGCATTTTCAGGCCGAATGAGGAAATATGCTTGTTTCTGCCAATTGCAGCAAAATACTGAAAGGAAAGTGGGTTTGCCTTCATATTTGACCCAGAACAACTCAGTTCAGCATGGAAATATCATTGCAACAGCTTTTATTTAGCCAGAAATCAAGAGTGTAAGTTTTTATGCGCTTAAAAGCATTTTTAGGCCAAATGAGCTGATTTCTGCCAATTGCAGCAAAATACTGAAAGGAAAGTGGGTTTGCCTTCATATTTGACCCAGAACAACTCAGTTCAGCATGGAAATATCATTGCAACAGCTTTTATTTAGCCAGAAATCAAGTGTGTAAGTTATTATGCGCTTTAAAGCATTTTCAGGCCAAATGAGCTGATTTCTGCCAATTGCAGCAAAATACTGAAAGGAAAGTGGGTTTGCCTTCATATTTGACCCAGAACAACTCAGTTCAGCATGGAAATATCATTGCAACAGCTTTTATTTAGCCAGTAATCAAGAGTGTAAGTTTTTATGCGCTTAAAAGCATTTTCAGGCCGAATGAGCAAATATGCTTTTTTCTGCCAATTGCAGCAAAATACTGAACGGAAAGTGGGTTTGCCTTCATATTTGACCCAGAACAACTCAGTTCAGCATGGAAATATCATTACAACAGCTGTTATTTAGCCAGAAATCAAGAGAATAACTTATTATTTGCTTAAAAGCATTTTCAGGCCATAGGAGCTGATTTCTGCCAATTGCAGCAAAATACTGGAAGGAAAGTGGGTTTGCATTCATATTTGACCCAGAACAACTCAGTTCAGCATGGAAATATCATTGCAACAGCTTTTATATAGCCAGAAATCAAGAGTGTAAGTTATTATGCGCTTTAAAGCATTTGCAGGCGAAATGAGCTGATTTCTGCCAATTGCAGCAAAATACTGAAAGGAAAGTGGGTTTGCCTTCATATTTGACCCAGAACAACTCAGTTCAGCATGAAAATATCATTGCAACAGCTTTTATTTAGCCAGTAATAAAGAGTGTAAGTTTTTATGCTCTAAAAAGAATTTCAGGCCGAATGAGCAAATATGCTTGTTTCTGCCAATTGCAGCAAAATACTGAAAGGAAAGTGGGTTTGCCTTCATATTTGACCCAGAACAACTCAGTTCAGCATGGAAATATCATTGCAACAGCTTTTATTTAGCCAGAAATCAAGAGTGTAAGTTTTTATGCGCTTAAAAGCATTTTTAGGCCAAATGAGCTGATTTCTGCCAATTGCAGCAAAATACTGAAAGGAAAGTGGGGTTGCCTTCATATTTGACCCAGAACAACTCATTTCAGCATGGAAATATCATTGCAACAGCTTTTATTTAGCCAGAAATCAAGAGTGTAAGTTTTAATGCGCTTAAAAGCATTTTTAGGCCGAACTAGCAAATATGCTTTCTTCTGCCAATTGCAGCAAAATACTGAAAGGAAAGTGGGTTTACCTTCATATTTGACACAGAACAACTCAGTTCAGCATGAAAATATCATTGCAACAGCTTTTATTTAGCCAGTAATCAAGAGTGTAAGTTTTTATGCTCTAAAAAGAATTTCAGGCCGAATGAGCAAATATGCTTGTTTCTGCCAATTGCAGCAAAATACTGAAGGGAAAGTGGGTTTGCCTTCATATTTGACCCAGAACAACTCAGTTCAGCATGGAAATATCATTGCAACAGCTTTTATTTAGCCAGAAATCAAGAGTGTAAGTTTTTATGCGCTTTAAAGCATTTTCAGGCCGAATGAGCAAATATGCTTTTTTCTGCCAATTGCAGCAAAATACTGAAAGGAAAGTGGGTTTACCTTCATATTTGACTCAGAACAACTCAGTTCAGCATGGAAATATCATTGCAACAGCTTTTTTTTAGCCAGAAATCAAGAGTGTAAGTTTTTATGCGCTTAAAAGCATTTTTAGGCCAAATGAGCTGATTTCTGCCAATTGCAGCAAAATACTGAAAGGAAAGTGGGTTTGCCTTCATATTTGACCCAGAACAACTCAGTTCAGCATGGAAATATCATTGCAACAGCTTTTATTTAGCCAGTAATCAAGAGTGTAAGTTTTTATGCGCTTAAAAGCATTTTTAGGCCAAATGAGCTGATTTCTGCCAATTGCAGCAAAATACTGAAAGGAAAGTGGGTTTGCCTTCATATTTGACCCAGAACAACTCAGTTCAGCATGGAAATATCATTGCAACAGCTTTTATTTAGCCAGAAATCAAGAGTGTAAGTTTTTATGCGCTTAAAAGCATTTTAAGGCCGAATGAGCAAATATGCTTGTTTCTGCCAATTGCAGCAAAATACTGAAAGGAAAGTGGGTTTGCCTTCATATTTGACCCAGAACAACTCAGTTCAGCATGGAAATATCATTGCAACAGCTTTTATTTAGCCAGAAATCAAGAGTGTAAGTTTTTATGCGCTTTAAAGCATTTTCAGGCCGAATGAGCAAATATGCTTTTTTCTGCCAATTGCAGCAAAATACTGAAAGGAAAGTGGGTTTGCCTTCATATTTGACCCAGAACAACTCAGTTCAGCATGGAAATATCATTGCAACAGCGTTTATTTAGCCAGAAATCAAGAGTGTAAGTTTTTATGCTCTAAAAAGAATTTCAGGCCGAATGAGCAAATATGCTTGTTTCTGCCAATTGCAGCAAAATACTGAAAGGAAAGTGGGTTTGCCTTCATATTTGACCCAGAACAACTCAGTTCAGCATGGAAATATCATTGCAACAGCTTTTTTTTAGCCAGAAATCAAGAGTGTAAGTTTTTATGCGCTTAAAAGCATTTTCAGGCCAAATGAGCTGATTTCTGCCAATTGCAGCAAAATACTGAAAGGAAAGTGGGTTTGCCTTCATATTTGACCCAGAACAACTCAGTTCAGCATGGAAATATCATTGCAACAGCTTTTATTTAGCCAGAAATCAAGAGTGTAAGTTTTTATGCGCTTAAAAGCATTTTCAGGCCAAATGAGCTGATTTCTTCCAATTGCAGCAAAATACTGAAAGGAAAGTGGGCTTGCCTTCATATTTGACACAGAACAACTCAGTTCAGCATGAAAATATCATTGCAACAGCTTTTATTTAGCCAGTAATCAAGAGTGTAAGTTTTTATGCTCTAAAAAGAATTTCAGGCCGAATGAGCAAATATGCTTGTTTCTGCCAATTGCAGCAAAATACTGAAAGGAAAGTGGGTTTGCCTTCATATTTGACCCAGAACAACTCAGTTCAGCATGGAAATATCATTGCAACAGCTTTTATTTAGCCAGAAATCAAGAGTATAAGTTTTTAAGCGCTTAAAAGCATTTTCAGGCCAAATGAGCTGGTATCTGCCAATTGCAGCAAAGTACTGGAAGGAAAGTGGGTTTGCCTTCATATTTGACCCAGAACAACTCAGTTCAGCATGGAAATATCATTGCAACAGCTTTTATTTAGCCAGAAATCAAGAGTGTAAGTTTTTATGCGCTTAAAAGCATTTTCAGGCCGAATAAGCAAATATGCCTGTTTCTGCCAATTGCAGCAAAATACTGAAAGGAAAGTGGGGTTGCCTTCATATTTGACCCAGAACAACTCAGTTCAGCATGGAAATATCATTGCAACAGCGTTTATTTAGCCAGAAATCAAGAGTGTAAGTTTTTATGCGCTTAAAAGCATTTTTAGGCGAAATGAGCTGATTTCTGCCAATTGCAGCAAAATACAGAAAGGAAAGTGGGTTTGCCTTCATATTTGACCCAGAACAACTCATTTCAGCATGGAAATATCATTGCAACAGCGTTTATTTAGCCAGAAATCAAGAGTGTAAGTTTTAATGCGCTTAAAAGCATTTTTAGGCCGAACTAGCAAATATGCTTTTTTCTGCCAATTGCAGCAAAATACTGAAAGGAAAGTGGGTTTACCTTTATATTTGACACAGAACAACTCAGTTCAGCATGGAAATATCATTGCAACAGCTTTTATTTAGCCAGAAATCAAGAGTGTAAGTTTTTATGCGCTTAAAAGCATTTTTAGGCCAAATGAGCTGATTTCTGCCAATTGCAGCAAAATACTGAAAGGAAAGTGGGTTTGCCTTCATATTTGACCCCGAACAACTCAGTTCAGCATGGAAATATCATTGCAACAGCTTTTATTTAGCCAGAAATCAAGTGTGTAAGTTATTATGCGCTTTAAAGCATTTTCAGGCCAAATGAGCTGATTTCTGCCAATTGCAGCAAAATACTGAAAGGAAAGTGGGTTTGCCTTCATATTTGACCCAGAGAAACTCAGTTCAGCATGAAAATATCATTGCAACAGCTTTTATTTAGCCAGTAATCAAGAGTGTAAGTTTTTATGCTCTAAAAAGAATTTCAGGCCGAATGAGCAAATATGCTTGTTTCTGCCAATTGCAGCAAAATACTGAAAGGAAAGTGGGTTTGCCTTCATATTTAACCCAGAACAACTCAGTTAAGCATGGAAATATCATTGCAACAGCTTTTTTTTAGCCAGAAATCAAGAGTGTAAGTTTTTATGCGCTTAAAAGCATTTTTAGGCCAAATGAGCTGATTTCTGCCAATTGCAGCAAAATACTGAAAGGAAAGTGGGTTTGCCTTCATATTTGACCCAGAACAACTCAGTTCAGCATGGAAATATCATTGCAACAGCTTTTATTTAGCCAGAAATCAAGAGTGTAAGTTTTTATGCGCTTAAAAGCATTTTCAGGCCAAATGAGCTGATTTCTTCCAATTGCAGCAAAATACTGAAAGGAAAGTGGGTTTGCCTTCATATTTGACACAGAACAACTCAGTTCAGCATGAAAATATCATTGCAACAGCTTTTATTTAGCCAGTAATCAAGAGTGTAAGTTTTTATGCTCTAAAAAGAATTTCAGGCCGAATGAGCAAATATGCTTGTTTCTGCCAATTGCAGCAAAATACTGAAAGGAAAGTGGGTTTGCCTTCATATTTGACCCAGAACAACTCAGTTCAGCATGGAAATATCATTGCAACAGCTTTTATTTAGCCAGAAATCAAGAGTGTAAGTTTTTAAGCGCTTAAAAGCATTTTCAGGCCAAATGAGCTGGTATCTGCCAATTGCAGCAAAGTACTGGAAGGAAAGTGGGTTTGCCTTCATATTTGACCCAGAACAACTCAGTTCAGCATGGAAATATCATTGCAACAGCTTTTATTAAGCCAGAAATCAAGAGTGTAAGTTTTTATGCGCTTAAAAGCATTTTTAGGCGAAATGAGCTGATTTCTGCCAATTGCAGCAAAATACTGAAAGGAAAGTGGGGTTGCCTTCATATTTGACCCAGAACAACTCATTTCAGCATGGAAATATCATTGCAACAGCGTTTATTTAGCCAGAAATCAAGAGTGTAAGTTTTAATGCGCTTAAAAGCATTTTTAGGCCGAACTAGCAAATATGCTTTTTTCTGCCAATTGCAGCAAAATACTGAAAGGAAAGTGGGTTTACCTTCATATTTGACACAGAACAACTCAGTTCAGCATGGAAATATCATTGCAACAGCTTTTATTTAGCCAGTAATCAATAGTGTAAGTTTTTATGCGCTTAAAAGCATTTTCAGGCCGAGTGAGCAATTATGCTTGTTTCTGCCAATTGCAGCAAAATACTGAAAGGAAAGTGGGTTTGCCTTCATATTTGACCCAGAACAACTCAGTTCAGCATGGAAATATCATTGCAACAGCTTTTATTTAGCCAGAAATCAAGAGTGTAAGTTTTTATGCGCTTAAAAGCATTTTCAGGCCGAATGAGCTGATTTCTGCCAAATGCAGCAAAATACTGAAGGGAAAGTGGGTTTGCCTTCATAGTTGACCCAGAACAACTCAGTTCAGCATGGAAATATCATTGCAACAGCTTTTATTTAGCCAGAAATCAAGAGTGTAAGTTTTTATGCGCTTAAAAGCATTTTCAGGCCGAATGAGCAAATATGCTTGTTTCTGCCAATTGCAGCAAAATACTGAAAGGAAAGTGGGTTTGCCTTCATATTTGACCCAGAACAACTCAGTTCAGCATGGAAATATCATTGCAACAGCTTTTATCTAGCCAGTAATCAAGAGTGTAAGTTTTTATGCTCTAAAAAGAATTTCAGGCCGAATGAGCAAATATGCTTGTTTCTGCCAATTGCAGCAAAATACTGAAAGGAAAGTGGGTTTGCCTTCATATTTGACCCAGAACAACTCAGTTCAGCATGGAAATATCATTGCAACAGCTTTGTTTTAGCCAGAAATCAAGAGTGTAAGTTTTTATGCGCTTAAAAGCATTTTCAGGCCAAATGAGCTGATTTCTGCCAATTGCAGCAAAATACTGAAAGGAAAGTGGGTTTGCCTTCATATTTGACCCAGAACAACTCAGTTCAGCATGGAAATATCATTGCAACAGCTTTTATTTAGCCAGAAATCAAGAGTGTAAGTTTTTATGCGCTTAAAAGCATTTTCAGGCCGAATAAGCAAATATGCCTGTTTCTGCCAATTGCAGCAAAATACTGAAAGGAAAGTGGGGTTGCCTTCATATTTGACCCAGAACAACTCAGTTCAGCATGGAAATATCATTGCAACAGCTTTTATTTAGCCAGAAATCAAGAGTGTAAGTTTTTATGCGCTTAAAAGCATTTTTAGGCGAAATGAGCTGATTTCTGCCAATTGCAGCAAAATACAGAAAGGAAAGTGGGTTTGCCTTCATATTTGACCCAGAACAACTCATTTCAGCATGGAAATATCATTGCAACAGCGTTTATTTAGCCAGAAATCAAGAGTGTAAGTTTTAATGCGCTTAAAAGCATTTTTAGGCCGAACTAGCAAATATGCTTTTTTCTGCCAATTGCAGCAAAATACTGAAAGGAAAGTGGGTTTACCTTTATATTTGACACAGAACAACTCAGTTCAGCATGGAAATATCATTGCAACAGCTTTTATTTAGCCAGAAATCAAGAGTGTAAGTTTTTATGCGCTTAAAAGCATTTTTAGGCCAAATGAGCTGATTTCTGCCAATTGCAGCAAAATACAGAAAGGAAAGTGGGTTTGCCTTCATATTTGACCCAGAACAACTCATTTCAGCATGGAAATATCATTGCAACAGCGTTTATTTAGCCAGAAATCAAGAGTGTAAGTTTTAATGCGCTTAAAAGCATTTTTAGGCCGAACTAGCAAATATGCTTTTTTCTGCCAATTGCAGCAAAATACTGAAAGGAAAGTGGGTTTACCTTCATATTTGACACAGAACAACTCAGTTCAGCATGGAAATATCATTGCAACAGCTTTTATTTAGCCAGTAATCAATAGTGTAAGTTTTTATGCGCTTAAAAGCATTTTCAGGCCGAGTGAGCAATTATGCTTGTTTCTGCCAATTGCAGCAAAATACTGAAAGGAAAGTGGGTTTGCCTTCATATTTGACCCAGAACAACTCAGTTCAGCATGGAAATATCATTGCAACAGCTTTTATTCAGCCAGAAATCAAGAGTGTAAGTTTTAATGCGCTTAAAAGCATTTTCAGGCCAAATGAGCAAATATGCTTTTTTCTGCCAATTGCAGCAAAATACTGAAAGGAAAGTGGGTTTGCCTTCATATTTGACCCAGAACAACTCAGTTCAGCATGGAAATATCATTGCAACAGCTTTTATTTAGCCAGTAATCAAGAGTGTAAGTTTTTATGCGCTTAAAAGCATTTTCAGGCCGAATGAGCAAATATGCTTTTTTCTACCAATTGCAGCAAAATACTGAAAGGAAAGTGGGTTTGCCTTCATATTTGACCCAGAACAACTCAGTTCAGCATGGAAATATCATTGCAACAGCTTTTATTTAGCCAGAAATCAAGTGTGTAAGTTATTATGCGCTTTAAAGCATTTTCAGGCCAAATGAGCTGATTTCTGCCAATTGCAGCAAAATACTGAAAGGAAAGTGGGTTTGCCTTCATATTTGACCCAGAACAACTCAGTTCAGCATGGAAATATCATTGCAACAGCTTTTATTTAGCCAGAAATCAAGAGTGTAAGTTTGTATGCGCTTAAAAGCATTTTTAGGCCAAATGAGCTGATTTCTGCCAATTGCAGCAAAATACTGAAAGGAAAGTGGGTTTGCCTTCATATTTGACCCAGAACAACTCAGTTCAGCATGGAAATATCATTGCAACAGCTTTTATTTAGCCAGAAATCAAGAGTGTAAGTTTTTATGCGCTTAAAAGCATTTTCAGGCCAAATGAGCTGATTTCTGCCAATTGCAGCAAAATACTGAAAGGAAAGTGGGTTTGCCTTCATATTTGACCCAGAACAACTCAGTTCAGCATGAAAATATCATTGCAACAGCTTTTATTTAGCCAGTAATCAAGAGTGTAAGTTTTTATGCTCTAAAAAGAATTTCAGGTCGAATGAGCAAATATGCTTGTTTCTGCCAATTGCAGCAAAATACTGAAAGGAAAGTGGGTTTGCCTTCATATTTGACCCAGAACAACTCAGTTCAGCATGGAAATATCATTGCAACAGCTTTTATTTAGCCAGAAATCAAGAGTGTAAGTTTTTATGTGCTTAAAAACATTTTCAGGCCAAATGAGCTGATTTCTGCCAATTGCAGCAAAATACTGAAAGGAAAGTGGGTTTGCCTTCATATTTGACCCACAACAACTCATTTCAGCATGGAAATATCATTGCAACAGCGTTTATTTAGCCAGAAATCAAGAGTGTAAGTTTTAATGCGCTTAAAAGCATTTTTAGGCCGAACTAGCAAATATGCTTTCTTCTGCCAATTGCAGCAAAATACTGAAAGGAAAGTGGGTTTACCTTCATATTTGACACAGAACAACTCAGTTCAGCATGAAAATATCATTGCAACAGCTTTTATTTAGCCAGTAATCAAGAGTGTAAGTTTTTATGCTCTAAAAAGAATTTCAGGCCGAATGAGCAAATATGCTTGTTTCTGCCAATTGCAGCAAAATACTGAAAGGAAAGTGGGTTTGCCTTCATATTTGACCCAGAACAACTCAGTTCAGCATGGAAATATCATTGCGACAGCTTTTATTTAGCCAGAAATCAAGATTGTAAGTTTTTATGCGCTTAAAAGCCATTCAGGCCAAAGGAGCTGATTTCTGCCAATTGCAGCATAATACTGAAAGGAAAGTGGGTTTACCTTCATATTTGACACAGAACAACTCAGTTCAGCATGGAAAAATCATTGCAACAGCTTTTATTTAGCCAGAAATCAAGAGTGTAAGTTTTTATGTGCTTAAAAGCATTTTCAGGCCGAATGAGCAAATATGCTTGTTTCTGCCAATTGCAGCAAAATACTGAACGGAAAGTGGGTTTGCCTTCATATTTGACCCAGAACAACTCAGTTCAGCATGGAAATATCATTACAACAGCTGTTATTTAGCCAGAAATCAAGAGAATAACTTCTTATTCGCTTAAAAGCATTTTCAGACCGTAGGAGCTGATTTCTGCCAATTGCAGCAAAATACTGGAAGGAAAGTGGGTTTGCCTCATATTTGACCCAGACCAACTCAGTTCAGCATGGAAATATCATTGCAACAGCTTTTATTTAGCCAGAAATCAAGAGTTTAAGTTTTTATGCGCTTAAAAGCATTTTTAGGCTGGATGAGCAAATATGCTTGTTTCTGCCAATTGCAGCAAAATACTGAAAGGAAAGTGGGGTTGCCTTCATATTTGACCCAGAACAACTCAGTTCAGCATGGAAATATCATTGCAACAGCTTTTATTTAGCCAGTAATCAATAGTGTACGTTTTTATGCGCTTAAAAGCATTTTCAGGCCGAGTGAGCAATTATGCTTGTTTCTGCCAATTGCAGCAAAATACTGAAAGGAAAGTGGGTTTGCCTTCATATTTGACCCAGAACAACTCAGTTCAGCATGGAAATATCATTGCAACAGCTTTTATTTAGCCAGAAATCAAGAGTGTAAGTTTTTATGCGCTTAAAAGCATTTTCAGGCCAAATGAGCAAATATGCTTTTTTCTGCCAATTGCAGCAAAATACTGAAAGGAAAGTGGGTTTGCCTTCATATTTGACCCAGAACAACTCAGTTCAGCATGGAAATATCATTGCAACAGCTTTTATTTAGCCAGAAATCAAGAGTGTAAGTTTTTATGCGCTTTAAAGCATTTTCAGCCCAAATGAGCTGATTTCTGCCAATTGCAGCAAAATACTGAAAGGAAAGTGGGTTTGCCTTCATATTTGACCCAGAACAACTCAGTTCAGCATGGAAATATCATTGCAACAGCTTTTATTTAGCCAGAAATCAAGAGTGTAAGTTTTTATGCGCTTAAAAGCATTTTTATGCCAAATGAGCTGATTTCTGCCAATTGCAGCAAAATACTGAAAGGAAAGTGGGTTTGCCTTCATATTTGACCCAGAACAACTCAGTTCAGCATGGAAATATCATTGCAACAGCTTTTATTTAGCCAGAAATCAAGAGTATAAGTTTTTATGCGCTTAAAAGCATTTTCACGCCAAATGAGCTGATTTCTGCCAATTGCAGCAAAATACTGAAAGGAAAGTGGGTTTGCCTTCATATTTGACCCAGAACAACTCAGTTCAGCATGAAAATATCATTGCAACAGCTTTTATTTAGCCAGTAATCAAGAGTGTAAGTTTTTATGCTCTAAAAAGAATTTCAGGCCGAATGAGCAAATATGCTTGTTTCTGCCAATTGCAGCAAAATACTGAAAGGAAAGTGGGTTTGCCTTCATATTTGACCCAGAACAACTCAGTTCAGCATGGAAATATCATTGCAACAGCTTTTATTTAGCCAGAAATCAAGAGTGTAAGTTTTTATGCGCTTAAAAGCATTTTTAGGCCAAATGAGCTGATTTCTGCCAATTGCAGCAAAATACTGAAAGGAAAGTGGGGTTGCCTTCATATTTGACCCAGAACAACTCATTTCAGCATGGAAATATCATTGCAACAGCGTTTATTTAGCCAGAAATCAAGAGTGTAAGTTTTAATGCGCTTAAAAGCATTTTTAGGCCGAACTAGCAAATATGCTTTCTTCTGCCAATTGCAGCAAAATACTGAAAGGAAAGTGGGTTTGCCTTCATATTTGACCCAGAACAACTCAGTTCAGCATGGAAATATCATTGCAACAGCTGTTATTTAGCCAGAAATCAATAGAATAACTTCTTATTCGCTTAAAAGCATTTTCAGGCCATAGGAGCTGATTTCTGCCAATTGCAGCTAAATACTGGAAGGAAAGTGGGTTTGCCTCATATTTGACCCAGACCAACTCAGTTCAGCATGGAAATATCATTGCAACAGCTTTTATTTAGCCAGAAATCAAGAGTTTAAGTTTTTATGCGCTTAAAAGCATTTTTAGGCTGGATGAGCAAATATGCTTGTTTCTGCCAATTGCAGCAAAATACTGAAAGGAAAGTGGGGTTGCCTTCATATTTGACCCAGAACAACTCAGTTCAGAATGGAAATATCATTGCAACAGCTGTTATTTAGCCAGAAATCAAGAGAGTAACTTTTTATTCGCTTAAAACCATTTTCAGGCCAAAGGAGCTGATTTCTGCCAATTGCAGCAAAATACTGAAAGGAAAGTGGGTTTGCCTTCATATTTGACCCAGAACAACTCAGTTCAGCAAGGAAATATCATTGCAACAGCTTTTATTTAGCCAAAAATCAAGAGTGTAAGTTTTTATGCGCTTAAAAGTATTTGCAGGCCAAAGGAGCTGATTTCTGCCAATTGCAGCAAAATACTGGAAGGAAAGTGGGTTTGCCTTATATTTGACCCAGACCAACTCAGTTCAGCATGGAAATATCATTGCAACAGCTTTTATTTAGCCAAAAATCAAGAGTGTAAGTTTTTATGCGCTTAAAAGCATTTTCAGGCCAAAGGAGCTGATTTCTGCCAATTGCAGCAAAATACTGGAAGGAAAGTGGGTTTGCCTCATATTTGACCCAGACCAACTCAGTTCAGCATGGAAATATCATTGCAACAGCTTTTATTTAGCCAGAAATCAAGAGTGTAAGTTTTTATGCGCTTAAAAGCATTTTTAAGCCGAATGAGCAAATATTCTTGTTTCTGCAAATTGCAGCAAAATACTGAAAAAAAAAGTGGGTTTGCCTTCATATTTGACCCAGAACAACTCAGTTCAGCATGGAAATATCATTGCAACAGCTTTTATTTAGCCAGAAATAAAGAGTGTAAGTTTTTATGCGCTTAAAAGCATTTTCAGGCCAAATGAGCTGATTTCTGCCAATTGCAGCAAAATACTGAAAGGAAAGTGGGTTTGCCTTCATATTTGACCCAGAAAAACTCAGGTCAGGATGGAAATATCATTGCAACAGCTTTTATTTAGCCAGTAATCAAGAGTGTAAGTTTTTATGCGCTTAAAAGCATTTTCAGGCCAAATGAGCAAATATGCTTTCTTCTGCCAATTGCAGCAAAATACTGAAAGGAAAGTGGGGTTGCCTTCATATTTGACCCAGAACAACTCAGTTCAGAATGGAAATATCATTGCAACAGCTGTTATTTAGCCAGAAATCAAGAGAGTAACTTTTTATTCGCTTAAAACCATTTTCAGGCCAAAGGAGCTGATTTCTGCCAATTGCAGCAAAATACTGAAAGGAAAGTGGGTTTGCCTTCATATTTGACCCAGAACAACTCAGTTCAGCATGGAAATATCATTGCAACAGCTTTTATTAAGCCATAAATCAAGAGTTTAAGTTTTTATGCGCTTAAAAGCATTTCAGGCCGAATAAGCAAATATGCTTGTTTATTGCCAATTGCAGCAAAATACTGAAAGGAAAGTGGGTTTGCCTTCATATTTGATCCAGAAAAACTCAGTTCAGCATGGAAATATCATTGCGACAGCTTTTATTTAGCCAGAAATCAAGAGTGTAAGTTTTTATGCGCTTAAAAGCTATTCAGGCCAAAGGAGCTGATTTCTGCCAATTGCAGCAAAATACTGAAAGGAAAGTGGGTTTACCTTCATATTTGACCCAGAACAACTCATTTCAGCATGGAAATATCATTGCAACAGCGTTTATTTAGCCAGAAATCAAGAGTGTAAGTTTTAATGCGCTTAAAAGCATTTTTAGGCCGAACTAGCAAATATGCTTTCTTCTGCCAATTGCAGCAAAATACTGAAAGGAAAGTGGGTTTGCCTTCATATTTGACCCAGAACAACTCAGTTCAGCATGGAAATATCATTGCAACAGCTGTTATTTAGCCAGAAATCAAGAGAATAACTTCTTATTCGCTTAAAAGCATTTTCAGGCCATAGGAGCTGATTTCTGCCAATTGCAGCAAAATACTGGAAGGAAAGTGGGTTTGCCTCATATTTGACCCAGACCAACTCAGTTCAGCATGGAAATATCATTGCAACAGCTTTTATTTAGCCAGAAATCAAGAGTTTAAGTTTTTATGCGCTTAAAAGCATTTTTAGGCTGGATGAGCAAATATGCTTGTTTCTGCCAATTGCAGCAAAATACTGAAAGGAAAGTGGGGTTGCCTTCATATTTGACCCAGAACAACTCAGTTCAGAATGGAAATATCATTGCAACAGCTGTTATTTAGCCAGAAATCAAGAGAGTAACTTTTTATTCGCTTAAAACCATTTTCAGGCCAAAGGAGCTGATTTCTACCAATTGCAGCAAAATACTGAAAGGAAAGTGGGTTTGCCTTCATATTTGACCCAGAACAACTCAGTTCAGCAAGGAAATATCATTGCAACAGCTTTTATTTAGCCAAAAATCAAGAGTGTAAGTTTTTATGCGCTTAAAAGTATTTGCAGGCCAAAGGAGCTGATTTCTGCCAATTGCAGCAAAATACTGGAAGGAAAGTGGGTTTGCCTTATATTTGACCCAGACCAACTCAGTTCAGCATGGAAATATCATTGCAACAGCTTTTATTTAGCCAAAAATCAAGAGTGTAAGTTTTTATGCGCTTAAAAGCATTTTCAGGCCAAAGGAGCTGATTTCTGCCAATTGCAGCAAAATACTGGAAGGAAAGTGGGTTTGCCTCATATTTGACCCAGACCAACTCAGTTCAGCATGGAAATATCATTGCAACAGCTTTTATTTAGCCAGAAATCAAGAGTGTAAGTTTTTATGCGCTTAAAAGCATTTTTAAGCCGAATGAGCAAATATTCTTGTTTCTGCAAATTGCAGCAAAATACTGAAAAAAAAAGTGGGTTTGCCTTCATATTTGACCCATAACAACTCAGTTCAGCATGGAAATATCATTGCAACAGCTTTTATTTAGCCAGAAATAAAGAGTGTAAGTTTTTATGCGCTTAAAAGCATTTTCAGGCCAAATGAGCTGATTTCTGCCAATTGCAGCAAAATACTGAAAGGAAAGTGGGTTTGCCTTCATATTTGACCCAGAAAAACTCAGGTCAGGATGGAAATATCATTGCAACAGCTTTTATTTAGCCAGTAATCAAGAGTGTAAGTTTTTATGCGCTTAAAAGCATTTTCAGGCCAAATGAGCAAATATGCTTTCTTCTGCCAATTGCAGCAAAATACTGAAAGGAAAGTGGGGTTGCCTTCATATTTGACCCAGAACAACTCAGTTCAGAATGGAAATATCATTGCAACAGCTGTTATTTAGCCAGAAATCAAGAGAGTAACTTTTTATTCGCTTAAAACCATTTTCAGGCCAAAGGAGCTGATTTCTGCCAATTGCAGCAAAATACTGAAAGGAAAGTGGGTTTGCCTTCATATTTGACCCAGAACAACTCAGTTCAGCATGGAAATATCATTGCAACAGCTTTTATTAAGCCATAAATCAAGAGTTTAAGTTTTTATGCGCTTAAAAGCATTTCAGGCCGAATAAGCAAATATGCTTGTTTATTGCCAATTGCAGCAAAATACTGAAAGGAAAGTGGGTTTGCCTTCATATTTGACCCAGAACAACTCATTTCAGCATGGAAATATCATTGCAACAGCGTTTATTTAGCCAGAAATAAAGAGTGTAAGTTTTAATGCGCTTAAAAGCATTTTTAGGCCGAACTAGCAAATATGCTTTCTTCTGCCAATTGCAGCAAAATACTGAAAGGAAAGTGGGTTTGCCTTCATATTTGATCCAGAACAACTCAGTTCAGCATGGAAATATCATTGCGACAGCTTTTATTTAGCCAGAAATCAAGAGTGTAAGTTTTTATGCGCTTAAAAGCTATTCAGGCCAAAGGAGCTGATTTCTGCCAATTGCAGCAAAATACTGAAAGGAAAGTGGGTTTACCTTCATATTTGACCCAGAACAACTCAGTTCAGCATGGAAAAATCATTGCAACAGCTTTTATTTAGCCAGAAATCAAGAGTGTAAGTTTTTATGTGCTTAAAAGCATTTTCAGGCCGAATGAGCAAATATGCTTGTTTCTGCCAATTGCAGCAAAATAATGAACGGAAAGTGGGTTTGCCTTCATATTTGACCCAGAACAACTCAGTTCAGCATGGAAATATCATTACAACAGCTGTTATTTAGCCAGAAATCAAGAGAATAACTTCTTATTCGCTTAAAAGCATTTTCAGGCCATAGAAGCTGATTTCTGCCAATTGCAGCAAAATACTGGAAGGAAAGTGGGTTTGCCTCATATTTGACCCAGAACAACTCAGTTCAGCATGGAAATATCATTGCAACAGCTTTTATTTAGCCAGAAATAAAGAGTGTAAGTTTTTATGCGCTTAAAAGCATTTTCAGGCCAAATGAGCTGATTTCTGCCAATTGCAGCAAAATACTGAAAGGAAAGTGGGTTTGCCTTCATATTTGACCCAGAAAAACTCAGGTCAGGATGGAAATATCATTGCAACAGCTTTTATTTAGCCAGTAATCAAGAGTGTAAGTTTTTATGCGCTTAAAAGCATTTTCAGGCCAAATGAGCAAATATGCTTTCTTCTGCCAATTGCAGCAAAATACTGAAAGGAAAGTGGGGTTGCCTTCATATTTGACCCAGAACAACTCAGTTCAGAATGGAAATATCATTGCAACAGCTGTTATTTAGCCAGAAATCAAGAGAGTAACTTTTTATTCGCTTAAAACCATTTTCAGGCCAAAGGAGCTGATTTCTGCCAATTGCAGCAAAATACTGAAAGGAAAGTGGGTTTGCCTTCATATTTGACCCAGAACAACTCAGTTCAGCATGGAAATATCATTGCAACAGCTTTTATTAAGCCATAAATCAAGAGTTTAAGTTTTTATGCGCTTAAAAGCATTTCAGGCCGAATAAGCAAATATGCTTGTTTATTGCCAATTGCAGCAAAATACTGAAAGGAAAGTGGGTTTGCCTTCATATTTGATCCAGAACAACTCAGTTCAGCATGGAAATATCATTGCGACAGCTTTTATTTAGCCAGAAATCAAGATTGTAAGTTTTTATGCGCTTAAAAGCTATTCAGGCCAAAGGAGCTGATTTCTGCCAATTGCAGCAAAATACTGAAAGGAAAGTGGGTTTGCCTTCATATTTGACCCAGAACAACTCAGTTCAGCATGGAAATATCATTGCAACAGCTTTTATTTAGCCAGAAATCAAGAGTTTAAGTTTTTATGCGCTTAAAAGCATTTTCAGGCCGAATAAGCAAATATGCCTGTTTCTGCCAATTGCAGCAAAATACTGAAAGGAAAGTGGGTTTGCCTTCATATTTGACCCAGAACAACTCAGTTCAGCATGGAAATATCATTGCAACAGCTTTTATTTAGCCAGAAATCAAGATTGTAAGTTTTTTTGAGCTTAAAAGCTATTCAGGCCAAAGGAGCTGATTTCTGCCAATTGCATCAAAATACTGAAAGGAAAGTGGGTTTGCCTTCATATTTGACCCAGAACAAATCAGTTCAGCATGGAAATATCATTGCAACAGCTTTTATTTAGCCAGAAATCAAGAGTGTAAGTTTTTATGCGCTTAAAAGCATTTTTAGGCCAAATGACCTGATTTCTGCCAATTGCAGCAAAATACTGAAAGGAAAGTGGGTTTGCCTTCATATTTGACCCAGTACAACTCAGGTCAACATGAAAATATCATTGCAACAGCTTTTATTTAGCCAGTAATTAAGAGTGTATGTTTTTATGCTCTAAAAAGAATTTCAGGCCGAATAAGCAAATATGCTTGTTTCTGCCAATTGCAGCAAAATACTGAAAGGAAAGTGGGTTTGCCTTCATATTTGACCCACAACACCTCAGTTTAGCATGGAAATATCATTGCAACAGCTTTTATTTAGCCAGAAATCAAGAGTGTAAGTTTTTATGCGCTTAAAAGCATTTTCAGGCCGAATGAGCAAATATGCTTTTTTCTGCCAATTGCAGCAAAATACTGAAAGGAAAGTGGGTTTGCCTTCATATTTGACCCAGAACAACTCAGTTCAGCATGGAAATATCATTGCAACAGCTTTTATTTAGCCAGAAATCAAGAGTGTAAGTTTTTATGCGCTTTAAAGCATTTTCAGGCCAAATGAGCTGATTTCTGCCAATTGCAGCAAAATACTGAAAGGAAAGTGGGGTTGCCTTCATATTTGACCCAGTACAACTCAGGTCAACATGAAAATATCATTGCAACAGCTTTTATTTAGCCAGTAATCAAGAGTGTATGTTTTTATGCTCTAAAAAGAATTTCAGGCCGAATAAGCAAATATGCTTGTTTCTGCCAATTGCAGCAAAATACTGAAAAGAAAGTGGGTTTGCCTTCATATTTGACCCAGAAGAACTCAGTTCAGCATGGAAATATCATTGCAACAGCTTTTATTTAGCCAGAAATC